>NC_068417.1:35759357-36059357 GCF_023724105.1 Carassius gibelio
TAGATAGATAGATAGATAGATAGACAGACAGACATTAGGGTGACTGAATGTAGTCATAATGCAAACATTACAAATATCTTAAATTCTGAATGAAACATTTTTAAAGCTTTCTGTCATTATTTTTCACAGAAAAGTAAGGAAGTTCGAAATTCTTAAAGTTATGAAGAATGTTCAAATTCATTTTCTTTTTCTTTTTGCTGCAACAATTATGTATGAATGATCTGGTGTTAAGTTGGATAATCTGATGTGTTCTGTGGAATAAAAGAGACAGCGCCACATGAAAATGTGGGCAGGATGACTTGCTTTTTTCCAGAAGACACTGGGGTCTGTGTTCCACTGCTATTGCCAAACATACACAGGGCGGCACGTGGTCACCAAGATTACACAAAATGAAACTCGTTTACATAATTTCAATCAGGAAAGCATGAATCATGAGTTACAGGAAGAAAACCCACCACTTGAAGTGGAAAAATTGTGGTTTGTCAACCTTGACACAGTGTCTTCACGAAACCAAAACTTTGGGATCAAGGTGTTATGGACTCAAGCGTATCCATAACCTCACCAGACTGCTTGTTCAGATGGCTGTGTGCAAATGGTGCATATATTACTTGTAGGAAGTGTACTTCTCACGACACACTGTGAACACTGAAGCTCTTCACAACACCAATGGTTTGCCTCATAAGACTGTCAAAAGAGTTAATCACTCAGTACACACGGAGAAAACAAGAGCTAGCACTGCTCCAGAAACAAAGCTTCACATTTCAGCTGTTGGGAACAGACACATATGGGACTGTTTTTATTGTTTGACAGTTACTTGATGCATTGCTGCAAGAACTGCAAGTTGCCAGATTTTTGTGAGGTTCTTTGCCACTGTAATGGGAAGGAATTGTGTGGAAGGGCAAGCAAACACCCAAGTCATATCTGAAGAAGAAAATATTATAGAGATTAAAGATGTGGTTTTAAAGTTAAGCCAGTTAACCACCTAGCAACCACCAAAAATATCCTAGCAATTCCATACAGATAAGTAATCTGCACAGTCAAACACCACTCATACTTTTTTCCACTATTACTTTAAATGTTCTAATTATTTGTAAAACTTTTTATGCATACCACTGGCCATTGATTTTTATTTTTTATAATGTCTATTACTATTTGTTCCCAATGTTAAATAGACGTAATGTGTTTTGCCCTTCTATTTAAATAGAAATGCAGATAAATATATCTTTCAAAGTTAGACATTCATCATAGAACTCAAAATATATAATTATATTCCCTTTGAAATATTTGTTGCCACTCAAGTAAACATAAGAACCACATGTCATACACCGCAGCACGATAGCAGTAATCATGTTTTTATTGGCATGCTCCATAGGTAATAGTGCAATATTTAATATGGCAGGTCAAAGTCCTTTAAATCTGCAGTGTCAAGAGGTTCACCACAAAAACTACTTTAGTTAACTGTAAACCTCACAGCAACAACAACAACAACAACAAAAATTTTTTTTCAGCCTATAAATAAAATGCATCACAAAACCAAAACGCCTAAACTACAGCATTAGAAAATAAGTAACTCTGGGTGTTTACACTTATAGACCAAAAAAAGTTTTCCTTAATCCCAAAGTACACTTAGTTTTTTTGTACGTGTACACTAGTGCAGAGGTCCCCAGCCACCGGGTCGCAACCAACTACTTATTGCTTATTCGAAAAAAATTAGCTGATCTGTGACTCAATAAAAAATAAATAAAAGACAACACAATATACTGCATTGAACCACTATAATACTATATAATAGCCTAACATATATAACACAAAACACAATGGAAACAAACCACAACACAACAAATTTAGCACAACACAATGGAAACAAAAGTCACATCACAACAGAAACTAGCCGTAACACAAGAAAATGAACAAAACACAACGGAAACAACGAAAACATGCCCCAACACAACAACATTAGCTAAACACAACAGAAACAAGCCACAATGGAAACAAACCACAGCATAACGAAATTAGCAAAGCACATAAAATTAGCAGCAACACAACAGAAACAACACTGTAAAAAATGATTTTTTGAACTTGTAAATAAAGATAGCATCAGTTAAGTAAATTTTACAAACAAATACTATTTTGTCTTTTTACTTCAAAATATCATGTTTAATTCAATAAGCTACTTGAGGTTTCATTTTTATTTATTTTACTTAAATACACAAGTAAATTCAAATGGAACTGACTAGGTAGAAATGAAAGTTAAAACTCATATTTTACTAGGAACCGTTTGTTATGCTTACAAGGATTCTTTAAGTAAATATCAAAGTTATGATGCCATATTTCCCATCAAGCAATGGGGCATGAATAATTAAAAATGTACACTGTTTTATGGTTGTTTTTGTTGTTAGTTGTTTATTTTAGTTGTTAGTTGTTGTTTGTTTTAGTAACATACTGTTTTGTGACACCTGGAGTTTATTTTCTATTCAAAATGACCCATTGATACTCAAACACTATTCACTGATTGCTACCGTCATTGTGTGTGGTGTACCAAGTATTGAGGTCTCTGTGTTCAGGTGGCTATTCATTTTTTAGAGTGGGCATATCATCTTAAAATGATAACAGCCTGTCTACATGCTTACTTGCATGTTTGCAAGTGAACCAAATGCTTTAATAGCACGGTGATTTACCAGTGTTACCTTGTTAAAGTAAATTGCATAAACTCACAGATTTTATTAAATTCAATGTTTAAGTTGTACTTAAAATATATTTTAGTATATTGCAAAATTTGCAAAAGAAAAATACAGTTGTACGCTTTTTTTCAGTAATAAGCATTAGGCTACACAATGTAAAATTCAGAAACAAAGAGTCACCAAAATTAACTGGGAATTTCCAAGTAAACCTAACTTAAAAATGTCTAATTAAACCTACTAATAATTATGTTTAGGCTTTTACTTAGCAAATGTTTGTAAATTTACTACAATTTTCTGAGTGAAAAAACTTAGCAAGCTTTTTTCAAGTAAATCCTACTCCACATTTTTTACAGTGAAGACGCAACATAAGGCAATTAACAAAACACAATGAATACAAGCCACAATACAATGGAATTAGCACAACATAATGAAATGAACAAAACACAACAGAAACAAGCCATAATGCAACACAACGGTATTAGCACAACAGAAACAATGATTAAGTAATGATAGATTAATTGTTGATAAGAGATGCAATCAATTAAAACTATCATTGGTTGATTATGCAGTTTATTGCAAAACAAGTGTAAGCAGCTGCGAGTGATGGTGACAGGGCTGGATCTTTGGCAAAAATTATTCACATTACGCTTTTAATGTGATCCAAACTTTGAAAGTACATTGAAACAGAAACAATACAAATTTCTTTTGTATTGAAATGTTATGTTATGTTTAAATTATAATAAGATAAATGTTTGAATATATATATATATATATATATATATATATATATATATATATATATATATATATATATATATATATATATATATATATTAGGGGTGTAACGATACGCGTATTCGTATTGAACCGTTCGGTACGACGCTTTCGGTTCGGTACGCGGTACGCATTATGTATACCGAACGGTTCGTTGGAGTAATTAATTATATTTGAAAAAAAAAAAAAAAGAGAGAGAAAGAAATATAATGATATGCGTTCAACAAGGTAGCCCAATAACCCAAACAACGTAACAGGCAACGCCCCTGACACTCCCGAAGAAGAAAAAAACACCATCTTATATGTTTATGTTAGGCTACTCAGCAGGCGCTCGCTCACTCAGTACGCGCTGAAGGCTCGTTGCAAAATAGCCAATGCGTTTAACAGACTAGAAATGAGAAGATCCTCCAATAACCAACAGGTCTGGTGTTTGGGTGCACTTTGGATTCCCTTTAAGCTATAATGGTGATGGCAAGAGAGTGGTGGATAAAAAAACAACGGTATGTCGCATCTGCAACATGACAGGGTACACCAGCGGGATTACAAAAAAAAAAAAAAAAAAACCCCAGCGGGAATATCTGGGATATATGCGTCAGTACTATCTGGGAAAAGACGAAAAAAAGGAGAAACATGCACGCAGCAAACTATCCCTGCAGCATTTAGACACTATAGCTTACAGGGAATCCAACCCAAACACCAGACCTGTTGGTTATTTTAGGATCTTATATTTCTGGTCTGTTAAATGCATTAGACATTTTGCAACGAGCCTTCAGCGCGTGCTGAGTGAGTGAGCGCCTTAGGGGCCGTTCACATATCGTGCCTAAAAACGCATGGAAAACGCTAAGCGCGTCTTTCTCCTGAGGCGTCTGTCTTTGCTAAGCAACAATGACGTGCTCTCTCCATGAGACGCGGAAATTTCAGCGAAGGATAAATGGATTTGCAGCTCTAAAAATCGCTTGCAGTAGCTCTGCTACTGAATTTATTTCAAAATTGCAATCCATATACAACTATGATCAGCTGTTCCTTCATCTTGGCTGAGCTCTCAACGTTGTTACGGGAAAGGATGAAGCTGATTGGTTGGTTCTTGTCACATGACCCGCGGTGCGCTTGCGGCATTCTGAAAAGTTGAGATGTTTTTACATTTTGCTGTATCTAAAACGTATCGAACCGAACCGAACCGAACCGTGACATCAGTGTATCGTATCGAACCGAACCGTGAATTTTGTGAACCGTTACACCCCTAATATATATATATATATATATATTTCATTCCTACAACTTTTTAATTAATTCCTACGACTTAGTAATTTGTGGCCCCTATCCATGTTTCATGAATTTGCTCCCTAGAAAACCTATGATTTAACCAAAATGAGCGAACAAATTAAGTCATAGGCATGAATTCTTAATTCAATGCCACGATATCTTTCATTCCCCCTGCATATTTACCACAGCGAGAGATGCAAAAACACTTATTAAAAGTGCACGACAATAAAATAAATCTTCGCAATTAGAGGGTGAGGCGGTGAAGATTTGGGAAAAGAAACAATAAACAATATTGTGTGACCAACCAGCAATAAGTAGAGCACAAATTGATGATTAAACAATTATTTGATTATTAATTTAAACAATGATCAGTCATGGAAATAGTAGAAAATTGGCATCCCTAGTTGCAACACAGTGGAATCTGGAGACTGTTCTGACACCTGTACTGAACTATTACCGAAAAATTCCAGTTATAGCGAGAAAAAAAAGTACGCTTGATCATTCTTGTCACATTGAGGGTAAAATCTTGTGACTTCACATCCTGTTTTTGGTTTGTTTATGTCTTAGGTCTGTGCTGCGTTCGTATTTAATATACAGTTGCTAAAGATTATATTAACACACTGACATGCAATTGTCATAGTGTTGTGGATTGTCGTTGGACATTGCTGTCGTTGCTAAGGTTTATGAGTTTGCGTTCACACTTTACAGGTTTGGTTTGATTAACATGAATGAATGAATGATTGCTCTGATGGTGCAGCTCCCTTGAAGTGTGATTGCTACAACCTGAAACACTGCACACACCGTCTTACATCACTTTACTTCTTGCTTTTGGTTCATTGTGTTTTATTATAAATATTATTAGGGTTAGGGTTAGGGTTAGGGTTAGTGTGTGTCAGATTGTACTTTGGTATATTTGAGGAGATTAGCTGGCAGCCTGTAACAATAATAATACTTAAAGGATAAAACAAAACAGTGACACTATGTCTGTAAAATTTCCGCTCCTCGTAAGCGTCCTGTAATTGTACCTTAGGAGCGCAGCTGAAGACATAACACACTCAAGTTACATCACACATGTCCCTTTTTACTCTTTTATAGTGATGAGTTTCAGGTTGTAACTGTGAGCGAGTAGTTTGATGTAGGACATGTTCAGTAACTCAGCGCCAAATTAGGCCGTGACGCAAGCCTGTCACAGACAAAATCACATAGTAAATGTATTTCTGGGAAACATTAATATTGCAGCTGCTTCTAATTAAACCTGCTCCTGAACAGACCCCCCATGAGATCATCCCTTAGTAGACAACATCATCTAGAGAGGATAGACAGGAAGGTTGTTCCTGCCATTGTCATTTGCTGCACAAATGTTAGTGTTGAAACCCAAATAGTTATAAAGCACTCACCAATATATGAGTCCAGCTGCAGGAGGCAACCTGTATTCATGCTGAACTTCCTCAGACAGGGAATGTTTTGAGTATTTGGGAGGGAATGGTGCTATCTAGTGTTCATTTTGTGTTATTGACCCCATGCATCCAGCTATTATTCTTAATCCTGCTACAGATTTGGACTGAAAGCTAAAAAAGGACTTCATTAGCATTATTTACATTCTTAAAGAATATTGAAATAACATTATATTTACATTTTGTTAAAAAAAAAGGAAGACCCACTTGTGGTGTCTCAGAAACATTACCTCTGTAGTACAAAATAGCCTACCTCTAAAGCAGAATATTAAATTAAATGCAACCATAATTGACTGACCCCCTTGTGAAAAGTGTGCACTTTTAGTACAGATGTCAAAATAATAATTTTCAAAAAAAACTTTTTCCTACTTATATTCATTTTCAAAAGTGCACTTTTTTCAAACATGTCAAATTAAGTTTTGCTTTAAAGTACATATTTTCAACCATTAATTAAAAATAATACTTTGTTGGGCTTTAACAACTTTTATTCTGATGTTTGTATGTAATTCAGGGCATTTTTTTCAGTAGTGCAGTGGTGTATAAAGCACAGCTCACATAGAAGTGACTTTCAAGTAAAGTCATTGTTAATGATCAGAGCAGTGAATTCACATTACAAACTTTAAAATGAGCAAACTTTAGTTGAGAAATAATAAATGTGACGACACTGTCAAACACATGTAAATAGCCTACTTGATTAAACTGAAGTTTTACTGTGGAGTGTCTTTTTGATATTGGATTTAATGTAAGCATATTTTAAATGTACTAAATTGCAGCTTCATCGTTACAAATGTGAAATTTATTCATAAACAATTTTCAGTTGCTTTAACCGCATTTCACAAAAAAATAGAAGTAATTATGAAATGTAGATATACTTGTTACAAGTATGGTAGAACCATCACTTTTTCCACGGAAGACTGCTTTATAAGTATTGTCCTGATTTATCTTAATTTCTCACCATCCAATAGCTCAGAAAAACTTGAGGTGTAACAGAAACTATGGTCTCTCTATTTTCTAGCATTTCACAAAACAGCCACCGGGTGCCATTAAAACTCCCCTGAATTATTTTTAAATTCATTTTTCTGTCACAAATGTCTAGATTTCTCTGTCAATATTACTTCACAAAATACCATTTCCGTGGTAATGCAATGTCCAATTTCAAAATGGATTCCGCAGGATAAAAATATTTGATAGAGAAAAAAAAGAAAGTGCCAAGCGTCCCACAAGTGACATAGTGAAGGTTAAGATATTTTGTATGCATTAATAAGAAAACCGGAAAACACTTCCCATAACACCTGATGTACTTGCTACATCATTAGAAGAATGGCATCTACGCTAATATTTGTCTGTTTCTCTCTTGTTCCGAGGTCACAGTAGCCACCAGATCCAGTCTGTATCCAGATCAGAGGATCACTGCAGTCACACGGATCCAGTACGTATCCAGACCAGATGGTGGATCAGCACCTAGAAAGGACCTCTACTGCCCTGAAAGACAGCGGAGACCAGGACAACTAGAGCCCCAGATACAGATCCCCTGTAAAGACCTTGTCTCAGAGGAGCACCAGGACAAGACCACAGGAAACAGATGATTCTTCTGCACAATCTGACTTTGCTGCAGCCTGGAATTGAACTACTGGTTTCGTCTGGTCAGAGGAGAACTGACCCCCCAACTGATCCTGGTTTCTCCCAAGGTTTTTTTCTCCATTCTGTCACCGATGGAGTTTTGGTTCCTTGCCGCTGTCACCTCTGGCTTCACTTACAGCGATATCTTTGACTTGATTGCAAATAACTGCACAGATACTATTGACACTGAACTGAGCTGGATGATGACATCGTTGAATTCAACGATGAACTGCCTTTAATTGAAAAATGTGTATTTACTATTGTCATTTTGCATTGACACACTATTTTACTATTTTATACTGTAAAGCTGTTTTGACAGTCTGTTTTGTTAAAAGCTCTTTATAAATGAATATGATTTGACTTATTGTAGGTCCTCTTAAGTGGTCCTCCAACAAAACACTCTAGGGTTGAACTAATTGCATTTAATATAACATATTCATTTAATTGCAGTTAATATTCAGTTTGCACTTAAGTATATTCTTTTAACCGTAACTCCAGCTCTGATTTAAAAAATCTACTAAAGAGAGCTCTACTGTAGATATATCAGCAGTAGGGCTGGTTGTCATATCTCTTCCTCAGGCACTGACAGTCCTCAGCCTAGGCAGGTATGGACAAGATAGCGGCATTTATCTGCTGAAAGGAAAACTGTTCAATCTGTCATCTTAATTACCTTTCACATCCCTTGAAAGCTCTGATTGCTCCATTATATTAGCCTACCATTGGATTCCTGTGCCACTGATCCCAAAAACCTGTAGTGTTATACTGATAGTAATTACCTTAAGGAGTTTAAAAGAATCACCCTTCTGTATTCAAGAGAATCTGTTTGACAGATGTTTACAGCTTTCATATGCCCCACAGAACTTAATGAGATGGAATGAGACAAGATGTTGTTAATTCTAAAGGTGCTATCAGGACAAGTGTCTAACAGGTTGATTTGATGAGGTAATTCTTATCTGGTTATGAAATGTACCACTAACTGAATTGCGTAGACTGCAAATCTACAGAAAGCATTTTACAAAGGGGTCGAGAGTGTATTTAGTGAATTCTGCCCCGTGTTTCCGGTCTGCTGTTAAATGTCTTAAACTTCTACAGTAAGTTCATGTGTTTTCCACATCTTAAAATTAAAATTCCATGTTTGAAGACATTTTCATCACCTCCTGCATCTCCTTTCTCCCCGTTTCACTAGTTCACGCTTACATATAATTAGCTGAGGTATGGTATGCGTATTTGGCGTGCTGTCCGGGGAAGGGCTCCGAGCTCGGGAATGGCCCGAACCTAGAGTACCCCCCCTTCCCCGTCTATTATAAAGTGAACTTGAAGTGAGGAGATGGGGTGGAGGAGGGATGCTGATAAACCGTCAATGGATAGAGGTAAGTCAGCGATATTTATACTATGGGATTGATTACTTGATTGTGGTCCACCTGTGTTGATTAGGCTAAGTATCTGACGCGCTCCTCCCGAATCTTTATTGATAATTACATTTAGCATGACAGAAATGCGGGTCAAGACGATGATGGCTGAGGACTAGCTGTGGGCTTTACTGCAGGATGGACGGAGGTTGGAGTGGGATGTGGAGGATTTCCTTGAGCTAGTTAACCAGCTGAGCTGGGCCTACGCCTCTCTTGGTACGTTCTTTCAGCTGGGACTAGATCAGGAGATGATCCGCTGCAATCTTCTTTTCTATGATTTCTCTGATATTAATCTCAAACTCTTTTTGAATGGTTCTAACTTCGAAGTTGATGAAGTTAAGGAACAAGCCTTGTCATTCAGCCCCCTCAAAAGCACGCCACATCTCGCCTGCTCACCTCACGAAAGGAACCCCCACATACCGCACCAACTGTTCAAACCACCTGCTCAACCCCAAATACCCCCGAATCATCCGAAGCTTTATCCTCGCACTCAGCCAAGACAGCCCGCCCTCTGTCCGCGGCTCATCCAGGCCCATCGCCCGTTCATATGGCAAGCCAAATTGGACATTAATATTGCAAGCCGAACGAACATTAATGCAGCAAGCCTGCCAGCCCCAAATCTCCCTCCAGTGCCGTTCCTCAAAAGCGCCTTCCTGAGCGCCCTCCAGTGTCTGCTCTTCGTAATCGCTTTCCAGAGCACCCTCAAGTGTCGGCTCCAGCCTAAGAGCTTGCTCCAGTGTTGGCCCAGGCCCCAGAGTTCGCTCCAGTGTTGGCCTTTTCCCTCCTATCCAGAAGAGGAAACTAGGGGTGAGGAAAAGGGTGTTAGCCCAGGCCCCAGAGTTCACTCCAGTGTCTGTCCAGCACTCAGGATGGGCTCCTGTTCCCGAGTCAATCCCAGGATGGGCTCCTGATCCAGAGTCAAGCCCAGGGAGGGCTCCTGTTCCAGAGTTAAGACCAGGGAGGGGTCATTATCCCCTGTTAAGCCCAGGGAGGGCTCATAAAGGCCAAAGTGGGGGCTGGGGCCGAGGCCTTGGAGGCTGCTCCGAATGGCCTCCCGATTCCCCAGATCCAGCATGACCGCCCAGGTCTCCAGGTCTGTCATGGCACCCCAAATTGGTATGGCACACTGTCCCGTGTCTGTTCTTCTGGATGGGGGCATTGTGTCAGACTCTGTTTTTTTTATTTTTTTTATACCATATTTGTTTTTCCTGTTTATGTCCTTGGTTCAGTTCCAGATGCTCCCCGTGTAGTTAATTTGATCCCAGTTGTGTTCTTTCGGTGTCTGTGTATTTATAGTGAGTTCTGTTTATAGTGAGTATATATTGGAAGTTCTGCAAGTTGTGTGATGGAGCCTCCATGGTCCAGATTTGTTGGTCTAGCACAACCCATTAATGTTCAACTGGATTGAGATCTGGGGGAATTTGAGGGCCAAGGCAACACCCTTAACTCTTTGGCATGTTCCTCAAACCATTTCTTAGTAAACTTTGCAGTGTGGTGGGGTATATTATCCTGCTGAAAGAGGGCAATACTATCAGGAAACACTACTGCACTGGAGAAGTGTATGTGGTCTGCAACAGTTTTTAGGTAGGTGGTATCAAAGCAACATCAACCGAAAGACTTCCCAAGCAAAGTTTCTCAGGAGAATATTGGCCAGAGCGTAACTCTGTCTCTGTCTACCCACCTTCTTCCCATTGTCATCCTCCTGCCATTTCTTCCCCAGGTAAAGGAGGCACACTCATCTACCATCCTCCTGATTTTAAAAGAAAATGGAATTCATCAGTCTAGGCAACCTTCATCAAATCTTTCTTCTTACACGGTCTTGTTCTGATGCTCATGTGTCAATAGTAGGTGCTTTCAGGGTCATCATTGACCTTTCTTTGGCTGCGCAGCCTCATACAGCGAACTGCAATTCACTCTTACCACTTTTCCACTATGGCTGGTGCCATTTCTCAGCCACTGACAGGAAGCAGAACCCTCTATGTCTATGACATGTGACTGGAATCACTTGTTATCTCTGGTGGAAGAAGAGTGTTGGTCTCTTCTGCCAGCCACTGCTGAACTCACATATTTAATTGTTGTTAATTTTGTAAATTTACCTGAACTTCAACATCATTTAAAAAGTGTGCCTTTGAAACTGTAGTCTGTAATGGACACTCCACCTACTGATGTCATAATTTCACTTTTTCGAACCAGCAAGTTTTCGGGGCCGGTTCAGAAACAGGAGTGGAAAAGTGCAGCCCAGTTCCCAACCTGGCTATGGCTTTGGTTCCGACATCAACCCCTTGGGGAAAAGCGCTATCTTTGTTCTGGTATTATCTGGTATTATCTATCATAGCTCATATTACGTTTTTCATCAGTCTGAGCTACAGTAGCCTAATATATCCAAACTCTTAATAGGTGCCATTGTAATGTTATAATCAACGTTATTCAACTTGTCAGTGTTGTAAATGTTGTGGCTGAACATAATATTCCCTAAACAGTGGATATTTGCATCCCTAGTCTCTCCAAAAGGAACAAACAAAAATAATTCAAAGAAGTTTCTACAACACCCTGCTAGCTGTCTGTCAAAACACATACATCTTTAGGGTAACATTGCTTTCTTCAATACACTTGATGTGCTTCTTAAGTACACCGGGTGCAGGGGTACATACCTGTTAGCACTTTAAAGTCACAGCAGGCTTCCTGATATTTCTGAGGACCGGAATGTCATTTACCTGTTTTCAAAGACTTAATCCTTGGGCATTAACTGTACATTTCCTCTATCTTTTAACAGAGTATTAGGATGTTCCACAGCAAGACCAACCTATAAACCCTATGCTAACCAAAGAACACGCAAATATTGTGGGCCTAGCGTTCTGCACGCTATCCCCTTAGAGAAAAAAGCAAAAGATGCATTTTTCGTGGGTACAACCTGTAATGAAGAATGGCATTGTTTTCATCTTTAACTACTGTTCAAATATTATTTAAATGGAATCTCAACTCACAAGGTTAAAAAGGACCTCTCACTAAGGCTTGACATTTGCTTGCGCTATGGGCTCATTGTTTGATTATTAATCAACAGTGGCAAGACACATTAACTGTACTCTATCATAAATATAAAGTAATGAAACATAATAAGGATATCTTAAGAAAAAGTTATCCTGGGCTTAGATTCTGATACCTTCACCACTACCTCGGGCAGCCACTGGCAGTCTCCACTTCTTCCTGCTGCCCAGACTCCTCTGCACCACGATCCTCCTCAGCAGCTTGTCCCTGCTTCCAACAACATTCATAGATTAGGAAAAAGGAGGCAGGGACCGGCGAACATTTCAACATAACTTTAATAACAAAATGAAAACAGTGCAACAGCCACTCACAGACAACTGCCGCGCACCACCAGGAACAAAACAACATCAATTGCCCAGGCCTGGTCCTCTGTCATCTAACACTGTCTAATACTTCTCGTTTTATTCTTCTGGAGCTCCTCCATGGGACTCAAGACCGGTGAGTGGCCCAGGTGCTGCTCATTATTATTCACTTTCCCCGGCCTCGCTCTGCTGCCTACAGATTCTGTTAAACTGAGTTGTATTCATTTGAACTTCATAATTTTGTACTCTTTATAAATGTCGGGCAGCATTCCGCACAAATGAACGTTTTAATTTTAGAATACTTTAAAAATTAAGAAAAGCAAGAATGAAGGCCCCAATCCCAAACATGACCCTCAGTGGGGCGTAGGCAGAGGAATGAGATTGTATGAACTCCTACAAATTTGCCAAAATGTAAATTGGTTTCAAATTTCACATGAGAGTGTATTGGACATGATGCTTTTACTGCCACTGAAGTTTAGCATCCTGATGCATATTTAAACAATTATGTCACTTTAACTGCATTTGCTGTCATATTCCTGACATGACAATACAATTGTGGTCTCTTTTTGTGACTTTCAACGAGACACAACTGTGCCTACTATTCTTTTGAAGACTGTGCCAGGTTTCCCACCCACAAAGCCAAAGCATGATCTAACCAACATGAAATGTTCCTGTGACACCCCTGAAGAAGAAATAAATAGATTTGAGGAAAATTAAAGGAATGTTAGACGAATGGAGTTTTTACTTGAAAGGCTTTTGATGCTGTATCTTTGGATTTCGTTTGTAGATGAGCATTCGAGTTGCTTGAAGTTGATATTTTGTACCTCAAGAGATTTCCCGAGCAATGTATCCTTAAATTGCTTGGAGGATGAAAGACAAGAAATAAATGGGACAGTTGTTGTTATACTGTAGAGTAAGAGTGCATATAATTGTATCTTTAAAGAATTTTATAAAATATTATTTAGTTTATTTTGAGTTTTGATTGCAGGTTTTTGTATCTTGGTATATTTTGATATCTCTTCAGGAATTTTGGAGATATTCGTTGGGTCCTTTTACTCAGAAGAAACATCTGAGAAGCAGCAAACACATACTCTTTCTTTATTTAATCTCATTGTGGAGTTTCCAAACACGTTTTTCTCCAGTGTGCCAGAAGATGGCAGACATGACTTTATGTGGGGGCCCGGTGGAAAAAAAAAACATTTAACAGTGTGGCAGGATATGCTGTGTTGCCTTGCGTAAAGCTGTTTTTGTTTGGCAAATGACTTTTAAAGAATGGTGCCTATAAACAGGATGGAGATGATACACAAGACATCCAAAAACGCACAGGCGAACATGGTGTAATTTCCCCAGCTAGGAGCAGCTAGTCATCTAATGGCTGTCCATTTCAAAGAGGGATTTTTTGGGTTACTTAATTGTAATTGTCATTTGTCATTCGTCAGTCTAATGGTCTTAACAGGCCCCGAGACCTAGTTTAGTCTATTTTGTGACATGAACTATGCGTCATGCAACGTTCACAAGTCATGGAAATGGAATTTGAAAGTTAAATAACAACTGCATTCACTTATCAAACCACTTAACAGACTTTTTTTTTTTATATGAAAAGTCATACTTTATTTATAGAACATACTGTATTATGTAAAATGACATTGCTGAGTGAAACTCTGTTTGATATTATACTGTAAGAGCTGAGGCTCAAAAGGCTTTGCACCATATGGCTTGTGGTACAACAGTCAGGATTATCACAGCATTAAGATTCAACTGAATGCAGTTTTGTTTCTTGACAGACTTTTCTCCCGTCATATAACGTCTCAGTCCACTGGCTGAGCTAATATCTTCATGGATTAAAGCCTTAAGGAGTAAATTGCGAGGAATATGCTCTGCTGAAGGATTTGAACTGTTGATCCTGCATAACCATTATTCTCACTCTGTTGCTTTTATAACTCTGGCGATGTGCAGTATGATCACGATATAGCTCTATTGCACAACAACTGTGCAAGACAAGATTTTTGCAGTTTCTCAAGAAAATCAGAACGCATTTCTGTGCAAAACTCACTGCTGTTTGCTTATTGTGTTGTAATGGGAGGTGTTGTCAATGGTTGCCAGATTGGGCTTTACAGTGCTGAGGCGTAAAATGTTATAATTACTCTCATTCTTATTGAAATGACTGGATTTCATGCATGAAAATTTGCCAATCAATGTTAAAGGTGTTATACATAACTTTTTTTTTTTTTTTTTTTACTAATAAATCTTAAAAAATACCACAATATTTGTGCAGCTGTTTAGGAAACATTAGTTAACATACTTTGTTTCTCCAAAAAACAAAGCTACAACCAGTCATTCTACTTTGAAATGTGCGTTCTGTGTCAGAATGTATGCTTTTGTTCTGTTCTGGGCCTCCGCCCACTGATACTTTAACCAATAATATTTCGACACCATGGTTATCAGTTGGCAGAAAACACAACATATTGCAGCCATGGAAGCCAGCGAACAAATTGCATCAGATTGCAGATTCTACCCAACATCATTTGAAAAAAAAAAACACATATTAAAAACGCATATTAAAACGCAGATAAATTAGCTATTCAGTTTACAGTGTAGGACTCGTCGGCTTTCATTGTCAGTTGTGTTCAAAATGATTCATGTTACATGTCCTCAATCTGGCAACCCACGTGAATCTGAGAAGGGAGAGGGAGGGAGAAACAACAATCTCCAATATTTTCAATTTGGACTGCAGTACCCATCTCAACCACTAGCTGTCCTCTTACATACTGTACCTTGAAATGTGACCGCAACTTTAGAGTTAGTTATTTTCACACACATATATGTAAATGTGCCTGCATATATTACACTATAAACCCAAAATTGTTTATTTATTGTCTTTCCGTACTTTCACAACCTCAATATTTATTTATTTTATTTTCCAATGTAATTCACTAGACTTGAGATGTCGAGATCTCCCAGGGAATTTAATAGTAAGCATTTCTCAGGCCTGTTGGTGCTCTTATACAGCGAACTTTGACAGAGTTATTCGAGGACTTGCTTGAAGTTGAGCAACAAATGAGCTGTCTAAGCAATAATTTTCGGTCAATTTTGTTTTGCTGCAGAAAACTTTTATTTTTATTGTTATTTTTTTTATTGTACATGCTCAATTTCTAGTCACCTCCTGGGAGACTTAAAACGAGTCGGAGAAGTGTGGTCTGCTTTATCAAGCTCTGCCAGACAGCTACCTTTAATAAATACCACTCCTAAATGCTTTGGATTCTGTGTGTCTTAATTTTCAGGAAACAGACAAAGCCTGTTTCAAACCAAATAAATACGTGGTCATATCTCAGCAAAGTACCAGCCTCATTATTACTGCAGGTAAGTGAGTTTTATTCCAGAAACAAATTATAATCTCCTTTAATGAATAAAAATAAATAAATACCGATGTCAGATTCAACCACATACTCCCTAAAAAATAGAATATTACCTCTTCAATGCTGGCCCCTTGAGGGAATTTTGCTCACTTTTTCCTGTTTTTACATTCTCATGCGGTTTATAATTGCAAGTGAATGAGCTCTCAATCCATTTGGGTCGTGCATAGTGTATTGTCATTTTTCATTCAGAACTTCAAACGCTTTTATTTAAGACCAGTAAGGAACATAGACACAGACATGGAGGTAACCAGAGATGTTTTCACAGTAGTTACCTTTCGGTTTGCTGTACTAAACTTGATCACCCGAGTTCTTCGTGAGAAAACAAGTGGGCAGTGTTAAGTGCTGAGGGTTGTACTCGCTTCAGAAACACACAAACACAGTTTGTAATTTAGATTAGCTGTATGGAAGCATACACTATAATGGAACATATACGTAGAGTATACACAATAAAGAGTCATTTAAGTCTGCTATAAAATATCTGCCATTATTTACTGACCCGCACATCATTCCAAAATTGTACACTGCATAAAAGGCTTTTCAAAGTTGTAAATAAAGTAAAAAAAAAAAAAAAAAAGATTATTGGATAAAAATTTACAAGAAAATACTATTTCAGTATTTAAGAATTTTATGATTCATTTAATGTGGCACTTGGCATTTATTATTATTATTATTATTTGTAAAATTTACTAGCAGTTTCTTTACACTCATTTTTTAAGTGTATGCTGTTATTAATTTTTTTTTTAACATTGGGCAGCATTAGCATGGCTAGCATTAATAGTCTGAGGGCTGCTAAAAAATGTATTCTGACTTTAATCAAATTACAAAGTCAGTCTATTTTGCCCTTTTTTTGTTGTTTTTAGCGACGATGCTTAAAAAAGAAATACATTTAAAGTTGATATCAAGAAAATAGTATCTCAATATTTCTACTTTAATCATTTTATGATTAATTCAATCTGTTACTTGCAGTTTCTTCATAATTATAAGTAAAATTTACTAGCAGTTTCTTAGTTAAGATTATATAAGAGTAAATTGTATGCTCATTGTATAAAGTGCATGGGGTTATTTTTTCTGCGGAACCCAAAAACTGAATTTTCAAAAAATGTACACATATATTTTCCGCATGACAGAAGTTTATAGTAAACAAACAAACAAACAAAAAAATATTGTGAGAAGGAAATAATAAATTCAAATGTGAGAAAAAGAATTATAGGATATATATATATCCTTTACACTTTTGCATATTTAATCTTTAATAATATTTAATCAGAATATATGACAGGATTATTAATTTTGGGTTAATTTCATTTTCCTTGTAGAGACAGATTTGCAATTCCAACAAGTTCCGAAATGTTGTATAACTTCGAGTCTCTAGAGGGCTGAATTTTTGCTCATCATTCAAGACGGATATGGCTGTACATGTTCCAGGATGAGCAAACATTTTGAGGTCGGTAAATGTGATTATGGTTACACAGTGTGCCCGTGGATGAACAGATGTGCAGGTTACAGCAGGTCACGCATGTACACTTACACAGGACGCCTCTGGAGAAGGTGTGACATGCCGCTTGGCAGCTCGATCACGGAGCCACTTAGTCTCTGATCTTCATCGTGATAGATGAGATTAGGTGAACCACACAAAGACTTACTGTTTAAGTCAGATGTGTCGTCATAGTTGGATGCACATTTAAGAACTATTTTGGTTGGTTTGTATGCCATAGGTAAAATGGTGTAATTCATATCACACCTTATATGTAATACACTGATGATGCAAAGGTGTCTTAAAGTCACAAAAAGGGTTTGCATGACCACTCATTGTTACTATTCAACTTGTCATCCAGAAAAGTAGTCAACTAGTCGATAAGTGAATGTTTACCAAAATGACACAGAGAGGTCATGCGGGACATAGGCAGAAGTAGTACTGAACTCCATCTCCATATCTGCGTAATGCATAAAGTAGTGGAAGCACTAAGCCTTTATTCTCTTTTGCTGCTTCCACTTTTTTTCAGCACACATAAAAAAATCCAACTGCTAAAGTGTGATTTATCATACTATTTTTGTTTAGCACCAGCACATCCTGATGACGTTTTCTTCTTCTATGGTAATGTGCATCGTATCGTGTGAGTCAACAGGTGTCATCATCATACAGTCTACACATACGTCATAGCCAGGTTTATTAGATCCACGTTGCACAGTGTGATATGCAGTAACCTTATAGGATTGCTAAAATCACATGTTTTGGGATTTAGAAAGATATGGGAACTAATTGTCATTTTGTGGACACAATAATAAAAAAAAATCCTGCATGTCATGTCTAGGGCTCTATAGAAATGACTGGATTTTGCTTTTGTAAATTTGCAGAACAATGCTAAATGTGACCGCACCAATGACAGGTTTAGCATGATGTGCTATCAGTAACTAGCATGCTAAAGATTTGTGTCTATAAATTCATTCTCCGATATCAGTGAAGTACTGCTATATACACAGTACTGAAGTAAACTGGTACGACAAATGTCCCAAAAACACATCAAAGGTTATTTGGGGATCTGTTGTTGATGAAAATGTGCACAGAATTATGGATAAGTCATCTTTAACTTTAACATCAAGGACACTGTTGTTCTAGAAACGCTTTTAATCTGAACCCAGCGAAAAAATATATATATATTTTTTGAAAGAACATTCTCCAAATGTTCAGTGTTGGTTCTTGGAACATAAAACATTTCCAGTTTTCTTGATGTTAGAGGAATGTTTTAAAAGGTATGCTATTCATCAAACACTCTTTCAACTTAGTTTTTAAAATTCAGCATCCTAGGAACTTTAATTTGTAACATTGCAAGAACATAAAAATATTCAGTTTCCCTAATGTTAGTAGAATGTTATTTAAAGGTTATCGTGATGTTCCTGAAACATTCTTTGAAATATAAAAAAGAACACAAACTACAACTTTCTTCAGCCACAGCCTTAGATGAACTGAAGATAAAATACATTAAATATTTTAAGGTCTGTTTAAACAACTCCACAAACAGCATTAGCAGCTTCACTCACAGTATTACTAACCACATTTACTTTGTCAGATGTCTACATAAGTTCTTATTGAGAATTAACAGAGGTTTAGATGTTGATGTCTTATTGAAAATGTTTTGTTTGAGGTCACCATCATGGAGATCAGTGTTTGCTTTTGTTGTGCTCTTGGCCCTTGACTCTTATTGAGTCTTGCAGGTGTTTTCAGAAAACATTTCTATGTTAATAAAACAGACCAGCTTGCCTATTTTAATAACAGACAAATGACTGCATCAAAGTACTTTAATTAACTGCTTTTTTTCCTGTACTTGCTGATTTAACAAAATAAAATGTTTTTGAGAGAAATAAAACTCAACGTTTGTGAAAATAAATAATTTGTAACAGTATTCAGTGCTTCAGATGCTCAATGTTTTATCTCTGTGTGCAAAGAACACTGTCATTCTTAACTTTTTAAACATGTTCTGTGTCAGTTATATACTCACAGACATCAACATTCGGCATATGAAACACAACAATGGTGGCATACTTTATGTCCCAAATGTGGATCTATATGAGTGTTTACATTTTTTTTTTTTTGATTGTCACCATTGTTGAGGTTTGTATAATGAGTGCTGATATCTAAGTTTGTTTATTAAACTTGTTGGACAATCTTACATAAATCACTGAACTGTTACTATATATATATATATATATATATATATATTAGTGGTGGAAATTTTTATTCTATTGAGAGATTCGTTCATTTTCAGTTTGTTCACCAAAATGACTCATTCATATTCATTCACCGATTCGTTCAGTGACGAAAAAGTCTTATATGTTATGTCTTAAGTCAACAAACGCATTTACTAAACTGATTTGGCTTTAACTAAATGTGTGCATATTCTACCTATTACATAAATAATGAGCTGTTCAAATTATCAAAACACAAGGATTTCTTTGATTTTAAATGTTTAGTCAGACATTTATATTCATAAATCTGGAATTAAAACGTGGAGTTATGTTCTGTATGATAAATATGAACATATATAAATAGTATAGCATCGCATCTGCTTTCTGCTGATTACTGATCGAGACTGACATGTTAAATGGCTGACTGAGGTGGTACACTCTCATTCATTTTGTTCACTAATGAGATAAGTACAAGTTCAGTCATTTCATTAACAAAGATATGTACCAGTTCATTCAACACGTTCATGACCAACATGTAGGCTACCATTTCGGTCATTTTGTTAATGAACGAGAAGATCTTTCAATCTCATTCAGACTCAAAGAAACTTGTTCAGTGAAGCGCGTATTCGTTCACTACATTCAACAAATCATATGCTCTGTCACCTCTCATATTTTAAGGCTATTAGCTATATATATATATAATTCTTTATAAAGTTTATTATTTCCTACTCACATTTTAATTACCAAAGTAGGAAACACAACAGAAAAGACAATTGCTAAACTACTTTAATGCAGTCTTTAATGCACTGCAATTGCTGTAAAAGAAACAACTCACAAATAACAACAACAACAAAAATCAAGGGTCAAGAGCCCAACTAAAGCAAACACTGATCTCCATGATAGTGACCTCAAACTAAACATTTTCAATAAGACATCAACATCTCAACCTCTTTCTCAATAAGAACCTCTGAAGATGTGTGACAGAAATAAAGTGAATCTGGTTAATAATACTATAAGTGAAGCTGGGAATGCTGTTTGTTTAAACAGATGTTTGAATGACTGAAAGAATGTTTCGGGAACATCATACTAATCTTGAAATAACTTTCTACTAACACTGGATATTTTTATGTTCTTGAAATGTTACAAATCAACGTTACTAGAATGTAGAATTTTGCATAAAAATTAAGTTGAAAGAATGTTTGAGGAACATCATACCTTTTAAAATATGTCCTACTAATGTCTAGAAAGCTGGACATTTTTTTGTTCCCAGAACCAACACTGAATATTTGGAGAACATTCTTATAACAAAATAAAGCTAGCTGCGAAGACACCAACACTAACATATCATGCTGACACAGCAAATGTTGCTTAATTAAGCTCTGTTTCAATGCTGCTAAAATGGACCCTATTTCAAACCATTTTTGGTCCATTAAAAATAATTGCCTTGTCTTTAAGTAGTGAGATTTTAAATCCCATAGACCCCCTGCTACCAGGTGCTTGTTTCTTCAAATAAGGATTTTCTTGCGGTTTTAAATCAGAGTGCAAAAATTAATCAAAACAAACCAAAAATGGTCTTCAGTACAATGATATGTACCCTATAATTTAATTAAAATAATCACCTAGCTGATCATATATTGTTGTTATAAAGCTTTTGATTTATATTTAAAAACAAGGCTGAGCATGATTGTAAAACACAAATACACACACACATTGTTCCTGAAATACATTTTGGTGTATTTCATACATTTAGTATTCAGATTTTGAAATCTTTGATATTTCATATTTGGTATATGAAAGGTAAGAAAAAACACAAGTCCAATTCCAGTGAAGTACATAATTTACTGGTGGTGTGTAGATCCAAAAATAGCTCAAAGGCAACAACAACAAACAAACAAACAAAAAAGATCTGCACATGAACAATAGGCCAGCATGCTCATATGCATTTATTATCCAGAGGACACAAATAAAATGCAAAAGTACAAAGTGTGCAAAAGTGCAAACATTAAAATTAAATGCTAAAATTAGGAAATGTAGTCTCACAAAAAGTTTGAATGCAATACCAGTATCAAGCTATAGCTACAGAGAGTAAACTAATCAAAATGTTATTTGCTTTAGAGTGTCTTTTGTGTCATTATGTGGTCTTTTTATTCTTGGTATAATCAAATTTTTGGCAGAGAACCCCCCAGAGAAGTTAATTACTCAGCAGTTATCTTACAAGCTCTAATTGTTATTAGCAAGTCTCTTCATGCTAAAGCTCTATAAATTAACAATGGAAACTTGCTGCTACTCCATGATTTCAGACTTGATCTTGTCTTCTGATAAAAAATAAATAATAAGAAAAAAATAATGTTTTAACCACCAGATTGTTTAAAACTTTTTGAGGCACTAAGTTACATTTTGTGATGAAATTCTGCATGACGGGCTTTGTGAATGACTTTTGTAACTGTAATAGTTGATGGTTAGTAGGGTTGAGATCACATACTGTAAATGGAAGTAACCTTTTTTATCCAGTATAAAAAATAAAAATAAACGGTTGGAGAACTTTTGAGTACGTAAGCTGCCAAACTCTTACTCCCTAAAGCTGATTTAATCAAATCTCCTGACACTTGAATGGAAACTAAACTCCTTTCAAACTGAAGCTCAAAGCGCTCAAGTTGTCACCTGCCAGGAAATTTCAAGTAAACTAAAACAAAGTGTTCAATAATAAGATAAACGGAGAAGAAGCTAAGAATATGTCTTCTGTTTAAAGGTGAAAGGAAAATGATACTTCCCCTGATGAGTAAGGCAAACCTTTAGCGTTAATGGCTGACGGTGTCTCAGCACTAAAGAGAAAATTAGAAAGATGTAGACCAATATATCTTCAGTGAGCAAGAGACATTTAGCGGCTCATTCATCCGTGTTTTGAGGAAGCGAAATGAAGACTAGTCTTTTCTCAAGGGCTGATTGATCTTTGCTTGCAATTGGTCATGGCTTGTGCAAAGCGGATTTTGGCGCGGCGTAGACCTCGGCCCATTACATCATTCAAGCTTGGGACGTGAATTCAAAAAACGGTTTTGTTTCCTTGGGAAAGTTAATTAGGCACCAGTCGCACCAATGAGCTTCAAGATTGTCTGGTGACTAAATAGTTTTAAAGCAGTAGTCTCCTAAACAACCGTGTGTCATGAGGAGCTACGTCATGAGAAAGCACTCAGTCATCGATGTGATAAATTTTCAAAATACCAAGTAGCTGCTTGTGACCTTTCCATTAGGGTCAATGCCACACTGTCATCTGTTTTACAGTAAAGAAATCAGCATTACCTCACATGACCTGAGTCAGGGTTTGATTTCCTAAAACGGCAATTTCCCCGAGCCATAATTACAAAGTGTTTCAAATAAACAAGGGTAGCTTGTGAGTGTATGATTAGTTGACACATAACATGGCCATGACAGGGACAGTTCACCAAAAATCAAAATGATGTATAATGCTCTTACCTTGCTATCAGTCAGAACCTGTATGCATGTATTTCTTCTCTAAAACAATTTTAAAATAATGAAACATTTTCAAAGTGATTTTGCCGAAATGTTTTTTTTTTTCTTTTAATGTTTTAGACAGTTTTTAGACACTTCTTATATTCTTCTTGAAATTTTCTTCATAATGTCTTCTACGAAAGAAAGAAAGTCATATGGACATCATAGGTGAATTGCTCCTTTATACTACAATGAAAACAACAACAACAACAACAAGTAGAGGACAAAAATAGTATTTTCTTGTAAAACATAAGTGATCTTTATTATTATTTAAACTTTAAAATATTTTTTGACAGCATATATATATATATATATATATATATATATATATATATATTTAAATGCATTTAAAAACTATCATTAAAATTTTATATTAAGTATAAATTAATTAAAATATGATACATGTGTCATTTGTAAAGTATTTAATACTTTTTCCAAAAATAGGCATTACCGGATGATTATTGGACATTTAAAACCAGTTAAACACCCGCAAAAAATGTGGCCAATAATCTACAGTGTAATTTTGCACAAAAACATCTATTTTCTCATTTTACTTCAATATGCTTTTCAGATAAGTACAAGAAAGCGTGAGAAATTGGGCAGCAGAATTGGAGAGGTGCGTGAATAATAGATTGCTACTGTCAGGGAGGGGGGTGCATTTTTGTTCCAGTGCTCTGTTGTGCCGTGTCCACCAATGGCCTGCTGGGATAGCATTGTTTGCTTGAGAGCCACCGGGCCCGGAGTGGAGAACTGCAGCCGTGCCGCCCAAACCAAACGACCAACCTTCAATTCCTCCACAGCTTGAGTCATGGCCTTTCAAGGCTGAGTTAAAAAAAATCTCGAGAAACAGTGTCAAAGTGGACCACCTCTGCGCCTATTGTCTGAAATCCAGGAGAGGCTGATGCAAATATCGAGCAGTCGCTGACATCTCCAAAGGTCAGATGATGAAGGACACAGACCCTGGGTGAACTGTTTTGACAGGCATTAAAAGCCTTTCATTTTGGATTTATCTGATGATCTCACTTCCTTTGATGTCACGTTGCATCAACACGTACAAGCGGTGGCGTCTAACGCAATCTGATCGCCACACAGGTGTTGGATAAAGTCACTGTGTCAGTGCTAAACTATTTTATTTGAGCGAGTTATCTCAAATGTGTTTTTCAAAGAACTGGCAACACTCTAGGCCATATATCTCTGTGAATGACTTTATTTTCGAATAAAGTCTTACTATGCCTTTACCATTGCTTTCAACCAGTTATTCACAAAAGTATGGACACTATAAATACAGGAGGGTGATGGAAAGCACTTTGAATTTGTTATGTCTTATAAAACACAACATTTAAGGGACAGTTAAAGTTCCTTTCCTCCAACAGTTCCAGTAAATTCACCGTTTTCACAGTTGTAATTGCGGTCTGATATTTTATCCCAGTGGTCACCCAGGTGCCATAAGGGCAGAGGAAATATTTGCGAAAATGATCTTTCAAGAAAAAACTTGGACGCTTCAAATGCGGTCAAAAAAAAAAAGGATGAACAGCTGTGTTTCTGTGAACTTTACTTCACCTCAATATGAGACAAAGATGAGTAACACAGGTTATTTTCACACTGTTACTATAAATATGGACTAAATCTGATTTTCTGAGCCATTTGGGATGACGCTTGTATGTGTAAAGGACAAAAAAGAACAATGAAGTCCATTCCCAGCATCCTCCCTGGTTCTCACCTGCACTCACTCAGTCATCATCCGCACCTGCCAATGATCATCTCCTCCATATAAGCCTGTCTCACACACTCTCCCAGGGTCTGGACTATGCCTACATTCATGTGGACACTTTTGAAAACAAAGACTTTGTCCACTTTAGTGGTTTCCACAAGTTTCTGATCTACACTACACCTTACTGTGCATGTGTAAAACCTCATAAAAGCTCACAGAGATGATGCAAATAAAACAGACATGATGGGCCCTATAATACATCTGTGCCATGTTGTTTAAATAGCAAATGCATTTGCACCCATATATGCACTCATGGGCGTGCTGGTCTGAAAACGAGGTATGTTCAGGTGCATTGTTGACGTTTTGCTATTTTGAAGCAACTGAATTTTTTTTTATTATTTATTTTATTTAAGGAGCCTGTTGAGTAATATACACTTACAGGTTGGTACAAAATGTGCATACACTGCTTACTGCACATGCAGCAGCACACAAATATTACAAATTAAATGATTACAATGAGATTTTTATTGTGTCATAATGTATAGCCATTGCATATATCAGAATTAATCTACCTATTTGCTAGTGCAGGAGCAGATCCGTTTCTTCTCTGGAGACATGTTTTGCTTGTGTAAATAGCGAATCCACCATGGCTTGAGTACAACTGGGTCTTAATAGGACTGGGAGATGAGACTCTGATTGGTTTATTGCACATTATGACCAAAACACTCCCATTACTCATTAAAAGAATAGGGACAACCCTTTAAGATCATGTCCTCATGTTTTGCTGCAGGACAGCAATTGTGAGTAAAATTTTTGACATCTTTTTAGGACTGCACTATGAAGAGTGTACAAACTAAATATATTTACTAGCAGCGAGAAAGCGAATGGCACATAAGAGACACAATTATCAGCATAAACATAGCTGAACAACATGTGTCACATGACTAAACATGCTTCATCGTTTTCAGAAACCTCAGGTTTCACAGTCCACACCACAACTCAAAAGTAATATTTTTGAATTTATCCACTTTGGAGAGTGTTTTCAAAAAGCTCAGATCTGCCATCTCAGTGTGGACAGAAAAAGCACTTTGAAACGAAAACGTATTATTGTGGACATGGCCTAAGACTCCTCAACATATTGTACTTCATTACTGTCCACCTCTGTCTTTTTAACTGTACTGGACTGTTCCTTTTACCTTACATCACGTGAGGCGCTATTTACTCACCTGTTTACTCATTTACCTGTTTACTTACCCTCAAGTGTCTGGTCCCCACTAATGGTGTGTTCACGCCAAAATTTGGATATTTTGATATCTAATGCAATTACAGTCATATTTAAGTGTTCAAAAGTGTCCTTTACAAATACCTGTACTTTCGGAGACCAAATGTATAGCTAAATTAATGCACATGGTAGGCACATACATTCAATGTACATCCATGTGCAGGTTCATACACAAGTTCACAACAATCAGTCAAAAAAAAAAAAATCATAGCTCTGAATTTCTGTGTTTTATGGGGCAAGAGTCTTTATTCTTTACCAGCAGCTATAAAATACTTTTCATAATCTGCTTTTTGAGGAAAAAGGCCTCTCTAATTATATAAAACAGAGTCCCATCCCAAACATTAGCCTGCTCAATTGATAGCTACAGTATAGGTGTTGGAGATCTTTCTTTCTCACACAAGGTCTTAGTCTTTAATATGCTTTCCTGGATCCAGCCTGTTGGTTTACAAAGCTTTTTCCATGCAGTATGACGGAGTGGGCGTTCTCTTTGAACACAATTATATTTACGTACACGAGATTTGCTAATTACCAGCCCTGCTCTCACGCTGCTGCTCGAGCTTTCTCTAAAGAAGTCAAGCCATTGTAGCAAATGCGGGCTTGACATCAAAAGGGAAAGAGGTTAAGCAAACCATGACTACCTTGTTTAAACCTGACCAGCATCTGAAAGAACTGATAAAAGTGCAACTCTGTGTAAATTATCTTTGTAAGTTCTCGCCATTGTACTGAAGTCACACATTTTTCGAGAGGTTTTTGCAGTCTTCTGAGCTGATGTTATACGTAGCTAACTTTGAGGTTCTGGACAGGAAAGAGCACACACTTATACATCCCATTAGGGATAAATCAGCTTCTCCTTCTCAGTTAGAAACCCATCTCTTCCCTTTGCCATCATCCAAACGAGCCACATTGTGTTCAACAAAACAATCACACCCCTCAGGTTTCCATGTTTACTGCCAACAAGAAAGGGTTTCCACTGCCGCCCTGGGAAACTAAATCATTATTTGTGCATTAGCGATACAAGCGCATGGACAATATTCTAAATACCTGTGGTTTCGGAAAAGCTGCTTTTCATTCAAGTTCACTCTCAAGGTAGCACATTTGAAGGCTCATGATATCGGCTGTGAGCATGAAACCTTTTCTGTAATTGCTAATAAAATGAGGGCAGGGATTACCATGTTAAACAAAGTAACATGTACGTACAATGTAGCAAATACCTTGTTGTAAATCATGAGGTGACTTAGCACCTAGCTTCACTATTGTTGAAGGCTAGGGACTCGGTGCTTAACTTGTCTACAACTTTTTGTACTACAAACATAAATGGTCCCTCAAATGTTTTTTGAAGAAATATGTACTATTACCTTTTCCTATAAATCTGACTTTGCAATTTTCTGGTGGATGCTAAATTTGTGAAATACTTTGGGTGCTTCTCAACTGAAAGGCAGTGTCACAAATAGACTGTGACCTATGACTTTTATTTTGAAAGGACTGCTAAAGTGCATGTGCACACATGAACAGTTTCCACCTTTACACACCCAAACAAAATAGATGCCAGCAAAATAACATCTATATATATCATCATAATAACATCAAAATAACAAAATAACATCATATATGATAGTTGTGTGGTTATTTTCAGGAAATCAGGAAAACAAGAATTTCTCATGCATTTTTGTTTGCGATTAAATTTTTTTTCAGTAGTTTGATGCATATGTTGCAGTTAAATGTATTTGTGTAGCTTTATCTTGCTTTAAACGTATAATTGACTTCCACTTGGTATGCTCTAGAAATGGTAGGAGCCTAATACTATAAAAGGGCTCCTAGTATTCATTTGAGAGGAGATACTATTTTTTTTTTTTTTTTTGGCACTGCAGTGAGTTGAGGAAAATATATAATTGAGGGCTCTTATTTGTTCTGACTCAAGTTCATCACTGATTGAGATCCTTCAGACTTATACAGAATACAGATGATGGGTTTAAAGGTATTGTTCTGTTGGGTACCAGCTCATATAGGAATCAAATGAAATGAATTGGTAGATGAGTGTGCTAAGGAAGCCACAGGAAAATCAGATATAGACCTGAAAGTCATTAATAGTAAGACTGAGATTACGTTTTTAATCAAACAACTTGTGAAAATAAGATGCCAGAAACAATAGGAGGAAGAAAGAACAAGAAGATGGTTTTATAACATCCAAAGAAATGTGGGTAAAGGTAGAATTACAAAAAAGGAAAGGAAAGAAAGGAAGAATCAATTATATCTAGACTTAGATTTGGAAATACAGCACTTAATAGTACCTTGAATAAATTAAAGCAACGTCAGACAGGAAAATGTGACTATTGTGATGAAAAGTGGAACACGTTATAATGTGTATAGTAATTATTTGTATAATAGTGAAAGAAGAATATTGGTTTGAAATTTGATGAAATAATTAAGATGAAGTTTGACTTGATAAACATATTGCAGAGAAACTCTGCTTATGAGCATTGTATTATTTTTTTATGCTTTATTTGAAAATTACTGATCTAGATAAAAGAATAGGTGTTGGGGGTATTTGGAAAAGGGTTTTGCAAACTTGGCCCACACTCCTAACCAGCAGGTGGTGGTAATGCACATTTATTTTATGTCTAACCGGCATTAAAATCTTTTAATGGTACACCTTCTTATTTAAAATAAAACAAAGCAAAGAACAAGTGTCTTATTGATTATAAAACGTTGCATTACATCACTTGTTCGCAACAAACAGTTGTTCTGCCATTGTACATTACAAGTCCTTGTGAAGATTGAAAGAATGCCATCTTCTTCTGTTCCATTGTAGTCTCTTTATATGTAGTTTTAAATAAATTATCTGTTCTTTGATATTTATTTGCTGCCGTCAAGGCTGGTGCTTCTCCGACAAGCTTCTTCTTCTTCGACTTTTACTGTAGGACTGCGGGTTACACAAGCCACATTTTTGTGGACACTGCAGAGAAGCAGTTAGCATGTGTACTGCATGTTGACAACAATGCAGAAGTATAAATGAAAACCAACACACAGCTTAAGGCATAGAGGCTACTGCGTATATCCGATGCAGAAGTATAAACCAGTCTTTAGACTGCAAATCTAGATAATAGCATCCCATACTAGAGTTTAATACTGAGCAGAATTAGCTTGGATGTCAAAGGACTGGACTAAGGATGCATCCTCATTAGGATGCCGCTGTCTTCCATGTGAGAAGCACCCACTGACAGAGGAACCTGAGCCAAAGTGCTTCCCAACCACATTCCCAGAGCCTGAAATTGCACATTTTGCATGTCTCCTTAATCAAACACCCTTGATTCAGTTCATCAGCTCATTAGTAGAGACTCAAAGACCTTGAATGAATGTGTCAGACAAAGGAGACATGCAAAATGTGTATTGTTGGGAGGCCTCCATGAACAGGGTCTGGAACCGCTGGGACACAGCCAGGGTGTCCAATTTTGCTCCTGGAGGGCTTTTTAGCTCCAACCTGCTCCAGTACATCTGCCTGAAACTTTCTAGTGGAGGTCCTGAATACCTTAATTAGGTGTTTTTAATTAGTTTTGAACAGTGGCCCTCCTGGAACAGGTTTGGACAACCCAGTCATGAAGACTTGAGGGTGGACAATTTTGTAGTGAGCCTACTTAGAAACCACACATAATTCACTAATAGCCCACTAGTGCCTTGAAATGATTTGCAACACTAGGATAAAGAGTTTTCAATGGACATGCACCACAAAACCTAGACTTTTAAATGCCTTTTTCTAAACAAGATGGAGCAATCTTGCCCCTGCAGGGTTTAGCTGTGTCCCTAATTAAACACACCTGAACCTGCTAACCAAGGTCTTAAGGATTACAAGAAGCTTCCATGCAAATGTGTTGTAGTTCAACTCTATCAGCTCTACAAAGCAGGAATGGACCACCCCCATTGTAAACCATTGACTGCAATATTTTGCATAACGAATAGCCAATTAAATCTGAGAAAAAACGCATGTAGGAAAATTATATGATGTCAGAGATAGTGATCGCTCCCACACATGATGTCTGGCATGCACATATCTAGCAGTTTGCGTCTTCTCATGGGTCCTGGATGACAAGGACAGAGACTTGTCTGACAAATGCAGCCATATTACACTCATTAAGAAGTTCACAGGCTAATTATAGCTCTTTCTTGCCAGACTGCCTATGATGAGTCAGGGGTTAAGCAAATCTCTGAATGTTAACAGCTGGGAAGAGCCCTCAGCAGGACACAAATTTACCGGGAACGCTCAATGGGGACCGGATCTCTTAATTTCCCAAAACATCAGAGCTACTTGTCTGGCAACTTTTGTCCATGAATTAGCTAGCAGTAATTAAATATCTCTTCAAGAACTCACTACGAATGTTGAAGAAATGTAATAATAAAAAGGGGGTGGAATTGTTACAATCTCTATAAAGTTAAAATGTTGAAAATAGGGAAGTTCCTTGTATGGAAAATTGGAGCAAATGGAAGCTGACCCACACCAGTACCTGCACTTCCTGACCTGTGGGAAACCAAGAATTTTTGAATATCCTCAGGAATTCTCCCGTTACCTGTCTGGAACCCACGGCACTTCAGAGATTTTATGATTAGAGGCCCATGTTGAGAAACTATGCTGGATCTATTTTTAGAACACCAAATTGAGACTGGGCATGAAAACCTGCAGCAAAAAATAACTCAATAAAAGTTAAGGGGGAACGTTTAATACCTATGCGGCTCATGTGTGGTCCCAGTTTCATTAAAAAGATCTAGTTTTCCACTCATGTTTTGGAAATTACCTCTATAGCAGAGCACTCAATGCTTTTCAGAGGCCAAAACGGGTTTCTGTCAGCTGGGCAAGGTCTGGGAGAACCTACAAGAGTCCCTCAACTGGTTGTTGGAAGCAATGCACTTGTTATCAACAGGGAAACTTTATGGATTAAGCTTCTGCATGTAACTTGACTGACAGTTGGGCTGAAAGCTATAGTAACACGTAGCAACTAAACAGGATACCATTGCAATACCTTTTGAAATACACTGTCAGTACATTAAACATATTTCTTTTTTTGTTTGTACAAAACCAGACACAATTTAAACATAGATTAATTAAATTACAAATCGTATGGCTTTTCAAGAAATTCAAGCAGTGTTAATGTTCCCACTGATAGTAGTGAAATTAGATCTGGAAATGTGTTTTCCTATTGTAAATTTAACCAAGTACTTTCTATAAAGCATAGAAAACTACACCCTACTGTAATGCAAGCTAATACTTGGTGTAATATAATCAAATGAAATGGTAAATGTCGAGGCAGGAACTCATTACACAGAGCCATTATGTGGTAAGATTTCTCTCTTCATTGATCAGCTTGGCCATCTCACCAGCACTCCTTGATTAGGAGAATCTATTCCATTTGTCATGTGCATTAACATTACAAAAGAAGCCATTTTGAACAGCAGCACAAACACTATATTATCTGTGCAACTAATTAAAAAAGTGAACTATATTTGTCTGTGTGACTTGTGTTGTGAGGTTTCCATGTAGTTAGCATGCTGCTAGAAGCTCACTTATCGAGTCAACAGTGTACACCAAAATGTGAGACCTTTTCAGTGTAAGTGTACAGGATTTTAGCCATTTTTTATGTTATTGCTCAGGTTGAATGATATGGGTGGAAGAACTAGTTTTGCTTTTTTGAAAAGATGGTAGCACTTCCAAGGCAACAGCGTAAGTGTTAGGTAAAATTATAGATAAAAAAGTTTTAAAAAAATCGACTTATACAAAGATAGAGTGGAAAATTGATAATGTTTTATTGATTGTAAATAGATGTACAGAAGAAACAAACCACAAGGCCCGATACATTTTAGGACATAACAAGGTATAAATATTGACCTGGGGGCTATTTCATAAAACTAGTTTACCAAATAAGCCAGACTTATTTAAGTTATTCTGACTTATTATCACTTGATTTGGTTTTCGAAAGAAACATTACCAGAGCTTAAGCTCAGTCACTGTGGCAACTAATGCTGGGAAATTAACATGGTCTGGAGCAAGTTAAGCTGAGCTCCACTAATACTGACCAACAGGAATGCATTCATAGTACCACTGACTCTCTCACATACAATTAGTTGACTTTATTATTAGTCTAAAAATAAAAGCATCTGGTCAACATTCAAAGAGGGGATGAGTGGATGACAGACTTTCTAATGCTTTCCGGTCACTACAAGTACCAGGTGATGCTGTATGGCCTTTCTAACTGCCCTTCTGTATTCCAAAATGTAATGAATGAAATTTTCAGAGACATGCTCAACCGATTAATCTACATAGACAATATTCTAATTTACTCCCCTAATCTCAAAGAACATCAGCAGCACATCACTCCGGTACTCCAACGTCTCCGCCAGCATCACCTATATCTATTAGAAAAGTGTGAATTCAATCAGACACTTAGTTTCTGGGCTACATTACACCAGAGAAAGGTGGATGCAGAGCAGAACTGGCTTCAACCTACCACAGTCAAAGGGCTGCATAGATTCCTGGGATTCGCTAACGTCTATCATTGTTAATAGCTCATTAAATTCAGCTGCCAGCTCCACTTGCCTCTCTCCTCTGACGAAAGCCTAAATCCCTTTCTTGGATGCCCGATTCCACAGAGGCTTGTCACCAGTTAAAGTCAACCTTCTGCACCTCTCCTACCCTCATTCACCCAGACCCTAACCTAGGTTTTGTGGTGGAGGTGGATTCCTCAACTCTAGGGGTTGGTGCAGCACTGTCCCAATACTTGAGAGGTGAACCCCAAGTACTCCGTCCATGCACATACTTCTCCAAGAAGATTTCCCCAGCGGGACAGAATTATGACATCAGGAAATGCAAGTTACTGGCCATCAAGCGTGCTATGGAGTAGCCCAGGACCCATTCGGGATGATAACTGACCACAAAAACCTTCAATACTTACATGATGCTATGTGCCTCAATCTATGACAAGCAAGATGGTCTTTATTCTTTACTCGTTTCAAATTCACAATAACCTACCAACCGGAACCTCAAAGAGGATGCTTTTTAACAGCTTCACCAACCAGACACATCTCCTGAAAGCCCTGACACCGTTCTCTCACCCACCATGTTCATGTGCCATATTGTATGGGACGTGGAAGATCAGATTCGTGTCGCCACTCTGAAAAACCCGCTCTGTCGGAAGGAAGGAATTTTGTATCAACCGCACTGCGACTCACCCTTCTGGACTCAATTCACACTTCTCTGGGATCAGGCCACCCAGGCAGCCAAAGGACCCTCTTCCTCCCCCAGAACTGTTAATGGTGGCCTTGCATGGCTTGTAACGTTGCCCGAGTTGTTCGGTCTGTGCCATCACTTCTACTCATGGCCGTCTACCAGCAGGCAAGTTGGTTCCGGCATTCATTCCCTGCCAATCATGGTCCCATTTAGACAAAGACTAAGATGGCGGGGCGTACATATCACGAGGCTCAGCGTCTCTCCATTTTTCCTGCTCATCTCGGGTCTGTTTGTACTGAACAGCTTTACTTTAACATCCTACACCCGACAGGAGCTTTTGGATATGAGGACTTTTCCAACAGTTTTATCACCAATCTGGCCGGCTGGGTGGAACTGCTCGCAAGCATTGTTAAGATTGTAAACAAAGGCAGTGGAAGCATGGAGCTCTAAGAGCTAAGCTAAGGCTAACACCACTCCGGCTCTCTTTACCCAGAATTTTCCTCACTAATGTGTGGTCACTGGTGAACAAAATGTAGTTATGACTTTGCATCAGCCACAGTAAGAGACTTTTGGACTGCAATGCCATGGTTTTCACAGAAACATGGCTACACAGCGACATACCCAATAATGCTATTGAGCTTGCCGGAAGCTACACGCTCCATGCAGATAGAACGGCATATGACTCCGGGCAAGACAAGAGGAGGTGGATTGTGCATTTATGTTAACTAAGCTTGGTGTACGAACACTGTCATTGTTGGGAGACACTGCTCAGCTAACCTAGGGTTTCTCATGGTTAAATGTAGACCTTATTTATCTGCCACAGGGGTTCACTTCCACCGTTATAACCGCAGTCTATATTCCACCGGATGCTAATGACAAGTTTAAGTAAACAACAGACTGCTCAGCCAGAGGCTGATTTTAATCACTGCAAATTAAAGACAGTGCTCCCCAAATTCCACCAGCATGTTTCCTGCCACACTAGAGGAGACTAGAAATGTCTCAACCCCCCTCCCTCACCTCGGACAGTCTGATCACCTTTCTTTGTTTCTCATCCCTAAGTATTCACCCCTCATCAACCATGTGAAGCCATCAGTGAGGACCATCAAAGTGTGGCCAACTGGAGCAGACTCTTTACTTCAGGACAGATTTCAATCCAGAGGCTGGAGTATGTTTGCTTCTCAGGCTGCCTGTGGCTCTCACACGGACATTGACATCTATGCCTCCTCTGTACTGGATAACATCAACACCACCATTGACAGTGTCACAACTGAAAAACAGATAACAACATACCCCAATCAGAAGCCATGGATGAACAAGGAGGTGTGAGTTCTGCTGAAAGCCTTACAACACTGCCTTCAGGTCAGATGATGCTCAGGCCTACAGCAAATCCATGGCTAACCTGAAAAGGGGCATCAAAAAGGCCAAGTACTGCTACAAGCTGAAGGTAGAGGAACACTTTTCCAAGTCTGACCCCAGACGATTGTGGCAGGGCATACAGATCCTCAGTGACTTCAAGTCATGTAACTCCACTCCAACGGTCGAAGATGTCTCCTTTCTTAATGAGCTAAATTACTTTTATACTCGCTACAACAGCGAAAGCAAGGAGATGGCCATCAAAATCACACACACAGCAAACCACAAACTCCTCAAACTCACCTCCACAGATGTCCACACTGCATTGAGCCGGATCAACACGCAAGGCTGCTGGCCCGGACAGCATCCTGGACGTGTGCATTGGGCATGTGCAGATCAGCTTGCAGGGCCCTTCACAGACATTTTCAACCTGTTCCTCAGCAAAGCAACTGTGTCATCATGTTTTAAGTCCACATCCATTGTGCCAGTGCTGAAACACTCCTCCCCAATATGCTTAACATATGAGACTGCCTACAGGGAGGAGATACAGCTTCTGGCCACATTGTGCGCTGACAATAACCTGATCCTTAACACCAGCAAGACAAAGGAGCTCATTGTGGACTTCAGAAAGAAGAAAGGAAACATGCATGAACCCATCCACATTGATTGGATGGTTGTTGAACGTGTCTCCATCTTCAAGTTCCTGAGAACCATCATCTCAGAGGACCTGTCCTGGACCTCTAACACCTCCAGGCTGGTCAAGAAGGCTCACCAGCGCCTCTTCTTACTCAGGACACTGAAGAAGAACCAGCTGTCTTCAGCCATCCTGGTGATATTCTTCCTGTGTGCTATTTAGAGCATTCTGACCAGTTGCATCACAGTCTGGTATGGGAACTGGTCAGTGGCTGACCGCAAGGCACTGCAGAGAGTGGTGGAAACTGTCCAACGCATCACAGGGTCAACACTTCCTGCTATTGAGGACATCTAGAGGAAATGCTGTCTACGTTGAGCTTGCAGCATTCTTAAGGACACCCCTCACCCTGACCACAGACTGTTTAATCTCCTGTCCTCTGGGAGGCACTTCAGGAGCCTCCGGACAAGGAACAGATATCCCCCCCAACACCCCCCCGCACAGACGCACAGACTCCTCACCCCTCCTCATCACTACATCTGATTTATTTATTTATTTACAACAAACAAAAAACAGTAAACTTGTTATTACTTGCACTACTGTCTGTTCATCCAGGAACACAGAGTAATCCATTTGCACATTTAAATATTTTCTATGCACTTTACTGTCCATTGTACTAGTTTAATGATGTTCATATTTTCTGCCTATAGTGTACATACACTTTTACATAATCAATCTGTATATTATGTTCATAGTACACCTATCTGTATATCATGCTGATAGTATTTAAAATCTGTAAATTATGTCCATAATACTGCCTTATCTGTATAGTTATTTTACATATTCTTGTCCTTGTATATTCTGTACTTACTGCTTATTGCACTTCTGGTTAGATGCTAACTGCATTTCGTTGCCTTGTACCTTACATGTGCAATGACAATAAAATTGAATCTAATCTAATCTAATCTAATCTAATCTAATCTAATCTAATCTAATCTAATCTAATCTAATCAAATCATATCGGGATAGATTTTGCTACAGATCTTCCACCTTCCAGTGGGTACACTACCATATTCATGGTCATGGACAGATTCTTCAAAGCCTGCAAGCTTATTCTCTTATGAGGTTTACCGCAGAACCTGATTTTACCAAATGAGACATGTTCCTGGGACAACATCTTTGTTGTCCCTGGAACAACATTGTGATTAACCAATCAGATTCGAAGGACGAGTTAATAGATTTTGTGAAGTTTATGTTGAAAATCACTGTTTGGTGCTTGTACATTAGTGTCATTAATCTATCATTTCATCTGATTTTAGGGATTACTCATGGTTAAGGTTAGGTTTAGGTGTAGGGATATGGTCAACAATACATTTTTGGAGGAAAATGTTGTTCCAGGGTCAACAAAATATGTCTCTCGGAATTTTTATATCCCAGAGGATATATTTTCCGAAAAAGGGCCACAGTTTGTATCCAGGGTCTGGTGTGGCTTCTTCCGTTTGCTGGGTGTGTCCATCAGTCTATCTTCAGGTTATCACCATCAAACAAATGGCCAGACCTAACACAAGATCCAGGTGATCGGGTGATATCTCCAAACCTACTGTTATGAAGATCAGGACAGTTGGAGGCAGTATCTCCTTTGGGCCAAGGTGGACAGAGATACATCTCTCTTCTCCGACTTCCATCAATCTCACCCTGATCATCCTGTTAGTAAGGGATACAGTTATCCTCGTGGGAGGGGGCAACTGTCACAGACAAGCCAGCCTCATTAACCACCTATACCAGAACATGATCGCTAGATTAATGATAACAGACACCTGATTCCACTTGTTGTACCACTTTATCAAGCCTCTTGCCTCATTACCTCGTCAACTGGTCTCCAGGCAACGCAAGCGAGGCATTCCCCTGCCGAATCTCCAATCCCTAGCAAATAAATCAGACGAACTAAATCTCCTCAAACGCACAAACAAGGATTTTTTAAAACTCCGCTGTGCTCTGCTTCTCGGAAACCTGGCTGAATGGAGCAATCCCAGACGGTATATTACATCTAACGGGTTTCCAGCTGTACAGAATAGACCACGTCACTGAGTCATCAGGGAAAACAATAGGTGGTGGATTATGTTTTTATATCTATGAAGGCTGGTGTACAGATGTGACAGTTTTAAAGAAGATGTGCTGCCCAAATTTGGAAGATTTCTTCATTAACTGCAAGCCTTTTTATTCACTGCGGGAGTTTTCCTCATTTATTCTGGTGGGTGTATACATTCCTCCTGATGCACGTGTGAGCGTCGCGCTAGAACTGTTGGCCAATCAGATCACACAAACAGAATGCTATACGGACTCTTTCATTATCATTCTCTGTGATTTTAATAAAGCTGATCTCACCTGTGAACTGCCTAAATATAGACCGAACATCACATGCCCCACCAGAGACGGCAATATACTGCACCACTGCTACACTGTTTTAAAGGAAGCATTCCACTCTGATCTCTGATCACTGTTTAGTTCATCTTCTACCTGCCTACAGACAGAAACTCAAATCTGCTAAACCTATAGTAAAACTGTAAAGAGATGGACTGCTGAAGCAGAGCAAGATTTACAGGCCTGCTTTGAACTTACTGATTGGAGTGTTTTTGAGGCTGCAGCTACTGATCTGGATGAGCTTACTGACACCGTGACATCCTACATCCGTTTCTGTGAGGACATGTTTGCTGCCACCAGGATTTATTTAACATTTAACAACGACAAACCTTTGTTCAGTGCAAAACTCAAACAGCTTCGTCAGGCTAAAGAGAGACAAAGACTTCTACAAACAGGCCAAAAAAACACTGAATAGGGAGATAAGAGTGGCTACTCTGAAAAGCTAATACAACAGCTTTCAAGTAATGACTCTTCATCAGTGTGGAATGGCCTGAAAGCCGTCACCAGCTACAAGAGCCGACCGTTCCTGGTCACAACCATCTTCAGGACTTGAAGTGGGACCTTCACATTGACTAATGAATAGGCCCAGCAGAGGTTGTGCTTCCTTCGTCAGCAGAAAAAGTTCAACCGGCCACAGGCACAGATGACACAGTTTTACTTGGCTGTTATTGAGTATGTTCTGTGCTCTTCTATAACTGTCTGGTTTGGGTCAGACAGGAAATCAGATTTAAGAAGACTGCAATGGACTGTTAGGACCACAGAAAGGATCATTGGTGTGCATGCCCAGTCTTCAGGACTTATACAACACCAGAGTGAAGAAATGGGCAGGTAACATCATCAAAGACCCCTCTCACCCCGGACACAACCTGTTTGCACTTCTCCACTCAGGCAAGACGCTACAGATCTCTGGGCACTAGAACATCTAGACATAAAAACTGCTTTTTTCACCATGCTATCTCCATCTTAAACAGCTAATAAATCAATTATTATCTGATTCTAATACCTGTTTTGATTCCCATGGCTCTGTGTCTTTCACTCTCCAGTGGACTTCCCCTGAAAGCATAAGGATAAGGACTTATATTCATCAGTTTATGAGCTTCAGCGACTGTTTGTTTGAACTTACTGTTTCAGTTTGTGGCAATAAAGAAGCTCTGAATCGATCATTCATTGTGTGCCTCTTTATCCAGTTGTGACACATGCACTATAATTATGGAAAATAATTGCCACCGCAATCACTGTTGACTTTTAAATCAATAATGTCCAAGTGAGCACATGTGATACTGTTTAATCAAACAAGCTTACACAAATCTTCACTGATGGCTGAAAGAGATACCAGAAATCAAAGCTTGATTAGCGCCGGTAATGATTTATTTAAGACTTGGATCAAAGTGTTGTGGTGGAGCCACTGATCTCAGTTTAAGAAAGAGAAAACAAGCAGAGCAAATGTCAGGTTTGTCAAGACATGCTTACCAAGATGAGAATGCAAAGACCACGATCTCGTCTGTCACACTTTTTTTGACAGCACATAGAAATTGATATAGAAATTTAATTAATCAAATATGGTTATTGAAAACCTTTAATCAAATGGGTTATTATAGCCACTGAATAATGTCATCAGCCTCATGCAAGAAGAAGAAAAGATTCAAACTGGAAACAATTTAATAGTTCTGCAAATAAAAATAAAAACTTGCTGATACTAATTTTGTTTATTCTTAGCCCTGTGTAGACAGGCTTTTGACCCTCGATATTAAGTCTGGCTCACTTTACTGCTTATTCGGACCAAAACAAGTGCTCTATAATTGCTGGCAATAATTGTTTTTTTTTTTGTCTATCAATATCTGTCAAACAGACTTTTTCTGTCAACGTAATCTAATCTTTGTTGATGGTGAAACATCTAATCCTAAACCTAATTACATAATACTGACGCGTCTACAACTTTGTCTGTATATTCATATATATATGAATAATAAGTGATATACGTATAAAGAGTTATTATGGAAGCTGTTGTTGTTAGTTGTCTCCATTAGCTCATTGTCAAGGAATAGTTTGATGACAGATTTCTCCTTGAGAGAACCATAATGAGCTCAGTATCCCTTCTTTTCTGATACCCACATATATAATATATGAAGCCTTTATGATGTTGATCAGTGGTGCCAGATGTCTGCAATTAACACTTTTTGCATGAAGGATATAATTTTCCTTATTTAAAACACTATCTGATTACTATAAAGCTAACTTCACAGAAAATATTTTGAATACAGTAAGGTTAGATAGACGGACAGACAGATGGATAGGCCCAAAGATAAACCCAGTGACTGAAAGTTTTTAAATCGACCGACCGATAGACAGAGAGATGGACAGAAAGACAGACTGACTGACTATATTCAATACCACTAATCGACTGTAGTATGTTTAGACATTTTATGTGTGATCATAAGGACTGTCAGTCTCTATAAAATCCACGAAACTGCAGAACATAAATGTATATTAGAAGCAGAAGGAATTTATATGCTGATTTCCCTCATTCTCTTGCAGGGACACCTCATGACAAGCCAAGAATATTTGCTTCAAGCGCTCTGAGGTGAGAATCTTGGCTCAGCACCTGAGTCCAGTCTTAGGTTGCAAAAATACTATACATTTATTCATAAAGCTCATTGTTTTTTGGCATATGATACAGCATATTCGACCTACTGGGCAGAATATTTTTTTTTTTTTTTTTGCTGTAATCATGGAGTGCCATTGTCATTAGCATTTTTTAACCATTTGGAAATAAGAATGTTGCTCACATTATGATATAAAATGCATTATATAGAAAGAAAATAATGAGTAAAACATGACATATGCCCATGACATATTCATGAGAACCTTTCTCTACCCTCTCTGCTTTACCACATACCTGTAAGCCTATGCTTTAGTAACATTTACATTCATGCTGTTTTAAATTAACAGTGTTATCAAATGATTTATTTTAACTGTAATAATTAGCATAATTGATTTAACCTGCCACACAATAAATTTATTTAAATAAATATTTTTAAATATATTTTCTGAGTGAAATTGTTTAAAGACAATACAAATGTTTTTTTTTTTCACACTGCTTTTTTCATTTCCTACGCGAGGAATATGTGATTCAGGCAATGAAAAAACAATACGTAATTGTTAATAATGAGTGACTGAGACAGGTTATCCACGTTAGCATTTGCCCCTGGCCTTATCGGTGAGTCAACATATTACAATAATACACGTTTTCATGGTAATACCAGTGATGTCATATGACAACATGACAATCAAATAAATAACAATGTGTCACTATGGGAGTGTAACTAACTGTGTGAATAGTGTCTAACTAACTAACTGTCACTTTTGTCTGCTGGGGATGGATTTTGCAAGGGAAGGGAAAGTTGGAATTCCTGTGTAAGATTATTTTTTTTAATTTTTTTCCAACTAAAAGGGTGTGGTTTGACTGAAATGCACTGAAATATCTTTGCACTGGCTGCTTATCATGTAAACAGGTCCACGACTTGTTACAGCATGCGGTCAGGATCCTACATACAGATCCCGTCAGCTCTTATCTGACTCAGCTGTTTATGTCTGATTGAGCATTTCATCATGAGGGTGAATCTGGCACTATTTAGTAATGCTTTAATTTGACTTAATGTCATGATAGTAAAAGTACGGGTGTCAATGTTAATCACTGTTTATGGAAAAATAATGTGATGTGTTTCGCACCTCTGATGAGCAAAGAAAAACAATATCATACTGTATAGGCATCTACAGGGATCGTTCAGCCCAAAATGAAAATTCAACATAATTTACACTGCTTTTCCATTGTGTGGTACAACTCGGCTCGGCACGCCTCAGTACGATACGATACGTAACATGTCATTATAGTTGCGCCGCCTCTACAGCATTCCACGTCGCCCCATCAAGCTATCGCTGGATCTGGTCCTCTGCTATCAATGAGAGGAACGTCTGTATTTCCGCAACTTACTACTTTTTGGTTGTTACAAAAAGGTGCGCTCGTTCAAAACAGTTGAGTTTGATCATTTACTGGCTGTATTCATTTAAAATCTAGAGGTTCTTTCGTGTTTGTGTCACAAGTTCAGTGAGGCAGGTAGTGGCAATTCTCTTCACCAATCCATGATCTGCAGAGTTCACACGTCACGTTTTGGTAATACTACAGTTCACTTTGAACCTCAACCGAAGTTGTACTAAAAAAAGGACCAGGTACTGTACCCAGTGGAAAATCCCAAAAAGTGAACCGTACCCTGCCTTACCATGCAGTGGCAAAAGCACTATTACTTACCTATTCCAAACCTGTACTCTTCTTAATGCCATGGCACACACAAGAGGACATTTTTGAACAACAAATGTCCATGCCCTTTAAAAATGAAACAAAACAAAACACATGATTTCCCCTTAAATACAACTGCGATCAAATAGTCCCAACCCAAATTAGAGATATTCCGATACCCTTTTTCTCTTCCTGATACAGATTCCGATACCTGGGCTCAGGGTATTGGCCGATACCCAGTACTGATCCGATACCTGGGTGTGTATCTGTATATACAGCTGTATATACTACTAGCCCTGCGTATTTATATATATATATATATATATATATATATATATATATATATATATATGCATGTCCTCATATAGTGACACACAGCAGAGACTACAAAACAGTGAGCTCCCATGCATCTGTACCTGTCACTCACAGAGATGTAGAATTTGCAGGAGTAATATTTGAATAGTATTTTGCAGTTTAATATTCACATACATTAGTATATATTTGGCTACTGTCTGGAGCCCTGCGCTTTGACTAACACGGAAGCGACTGAACGCAGCTGCGGGTACCGAATATACTCGGGAGTTGGTAACTACCGGTACTACAGAGACATACTGCTCACCACTGATCTAAAATATAGAAGCGGTTTCACTGTCTGTTGGCAGTTTAGAACGCGATGAGCTATCCAGTCATACATAGATCGGTGCTGTTAACGCATTTTCATTTCTTCTTCGCTGCTCCAAACAGGGGTTGCTTGTGGCAACACAGCACAACTTCCTCTGTTTGCAATGCATTCTGAGCAGCGAAGAAGAACCGTGCATCGGTTAGGCAAAGTTAGCGGTCATAACTAGGTCTTGTTTAAGAAAATGGTATCGGATCGGTATATGGGTTCATGTACTCGCCGATGCCGATGCCAGAATTTGTTGTACGTAGTATCGGAGATATTTCGTATACTAGTATCGGAATCGGAACAACTCTAACCAAAATCACTCCATTGATTAAAGCATTGTTGCTGTGACATTCTCAAAAAAACTTAAGAAAAATTATCAAATTATCTTTATTATATCTTTATCTTACAATCTTTATTATACAATTTAGAAAATAGCAAAAAAAAAAACAAAAAAAACAAAGGCCTCTAACACTAACTTGCTCTATTCTTTTTCTATTCTATTCATTTGATTTATTATATAATAAAAAAGACCTTGCTATTTGTACTAAATTTTCCTGTCTCTTTGGAGTGTTACTAGCTCTTGGTGAATAAAGAAGATCTGTGAAGTTGCAAAGACTAAAGTCTCAAATCCAAAGAGATATTCTTTATAAAAGTTAAGACTCGTCCACACCCTCCTAAAACGGCTTGTTTAAACACGCCCCCACATCTCTACGTCACGTGTGTAGGAAGATTTGCATATAGCTGCCCAGATGTTCATGCAAAGGAAGAAGGCGTACCTTTTATTCTCATTGTACTATTGTTGTTGCAGCCGTCGCCATGTCGTATAGAAGTTGTGTGTTTCACTGTAAAGGTGAAACTACTTTGTTTGGTCTTCCAAAAGAGGACGATATCTGCTTCGTCATGCCTGGGGCTGATCCATGCTGGTCGCTAAGGAAATACATCAACTTGCAGTGTGGATCGCTGAATCGGCTTTCACCGTGGATGAAGTGGTGTCCAGCCCGGGATCGTCATGTGGTTGCTGCAAGGCTAAGGTACACTCCTTCATCGAATCCGCCTGCCAACCATTCTGAAGCCTCCAGCCTCTGCTCACTCAAGGCCGCAGTGTGTGACGTTGTTTCGTTGAGAAAGTGAAACTACTTTGTTTTTACCTTTCAAAAGAAAACACAACTAGAAATCATGTTTATATCAAGTTAATAATGTGTTTTAACTTTTTTGTCTCGTCACTCCGGCTGGACAGGGTATCACACTATGTTAAGAGGCATAACATTTCAATCACATGCTTGAGGCATTTGGCCAATCATAACGCGCTGCATAGCTGGCCAATCACAGCTCATATTGCTTTACAGCCTGATGAGCTTTGTGAAAATCGATGCGTTTCAGAAGGAGGGGCATAGAGGAGAAACAATAATGTACAGTATGTGGAAAATAATGTTGTTGTTTTTTTTTTACCTTAAACCGCATTTACAAATTTCATTACACCAAACAATGTTCTCTTAGCAGCATCATATGACCCCTTTAAGCTAACTGAGACTTGTCATAGTAATTACACATCATTGCTCTTTTGTTGATTTTGATTTCTTCCATTGTCCTTATTTGCAAGTCGCTTTGGGTAAAAGCGTCTGCTAAATAACTAAATGTTAACATGTTGGCATCCTCAAACAAAACAAAACATAACACACTGATTTCACCTTAAAACAATTCTAATCATATAGTCCCACCCCAAACTCACTCAGTTCGTTGAAGAGTTGTTGCAGTGTTGGGTGGGCTAGGATTCTCAAACAAAACAAAACACATTGATTTCTCCTTAAAACAATCAAATAGTTCCACCTCCTTTGGATCACTCCATTGGTTTAAGAATTGTTGCTTTGCTGGACAGGTTTGGACTTAAAAAAAAAAAAAAAAATTAAAGAAAGCACAATGATTTACCCTTAAAATAATCCCACCCCAAATCACTCCATTGACAATAAATAATGTTGTTTTTTAGCACAAGTTGGCATTCTAAAAAAAAAAAAAAAAAACACTCAATGACTCCCCCTCGGAAGCAATTCCAATCAAGTAGGCAGTTTCTTTTCCTTCATTTAATGTGCAGCATTTTCCTGCACCTTTATAAGGGGATCACAGAGGGTGAAATGACAATAAGCAAAAAAAAAAAAAAAAAGTTTGGCTAGATTACATTAGTGCACCCCAATGTGCTACATCCTTCACCAGAGGTACAAAACAAGTGCCAAACACCATGGGGTTGAAGTGCCGGCAAAGTAACCTCTGAAATAATTAGCCATAGAAATTCCCAACACGTTCCAAAAAAACTCCACTGCATCTTTCTCCTTCCATCTTCCTCTGTAGTCTGAGGTTGTTTTAGGCCTGGGGACCACCATTGGAAACCACCACTGGGAACCTATCTAATAAGGGGAAAGGAACTAATAAAATCAGATGCCAAAATCCCAGGAAGAATAGGGAAAAGTTGCCCATTGAAAAGCCATCCCAGATTGAGTAAAAGTGGCATTGTAGGGCTCTTTTGATGACATCAGCAGGGGTAGACTGCCCAATGGGCTCTGTTGACGACCAGGTCAGGTCATGTGCTGCTGAGGGGTGCATGGGGTAAAATGGGGAAACAATAGCAGTGCTTCAAGTGCTTCTGGAGTGCTTTGAAGTCAAAGAAAGCAGCCTCATCAATCATTAATTTAAAGGCTTTTACCTCCTTTTCTCTTTCTTTTCTCATGCCGTTTCCCTGCTCTTGTGTGGAATGTTTAAAAAAAAAATCAGCCTACTGCCTGTCTGAACCCGCACTGTCCTAATGAAATGAAAACATTAACTAAATGTACTAAATAAATACTAAATATACATATTTTTTTTCTCTTTCTGATAGTACATATTATGAATTACTTTCATAGAATACTTTCATTCAGATTTTTTATTTAATTTAATTTAATTACATTATTTAATTTTTGCGTTGTAATTTGTTGTAATTTTAAGGACCACGAAATATTATGACCCTGCCCTTTCTAAAATAGCAGCTATACATTTTAAAGTATAAAGACTTGTTTAAACTGTGAATAATCATGCAAATATTATCTGGACAGTATTTACTTTTTGTTAAGATAAATTTTGCTAACTTTTAGATTACTCTTAACAAATTGTTAAGAGACAATCGTTCAATCAACGCATACCCTGACTATTTTATAGATAATGACACTGAAAACTATAATATGAAAAACATTGTCAATAAGTTTAATGATTTCTTTATAAATGTTGGTCCTGAATTAGCGGCAAAAATCGCAGCAAGCAGTAATAACATAATGGTGGATTCAGCTATAGAAAGGAACCCTCAAACCATCTTCCTCTCTGACGTGAGTGAGACTGAAATCATAACTATTGTGAATAAATGTAATAATAAATCCTCTATGGACTATTTGGATATAAATATGAGATTAATAAAAAGAATAATTGATAATATTGTGAAACCCTTAACACATATATGTAATGCCTCATTCCAAACTGGAACTTTCCCAGACAAAATGAAAATAGCAAAAGTGTTACCACTATTTAAAAATGGAAGTAAACATATATTTACAAATTATAGGCCTGTCTCTCTGCTGCCACAGTTCTCAAAAATATTGGAGAAAATGTTCTATAGCAGACTGGATACATTTATTGCGAAGCATGAGCTAATTAACGAGGGGCAATATGGATTTAGACCCAAAAGATCAACCACTATGGCTATTATTGATGCTGTGGAAGAAATCACCAGTGCTGTAGACAGCAAAAAACATGCTGTTGGAATCTTTATAGAACTAAGGAAAGCATTTGATACCATCAATCATTCTATCCTTGTACAAAAAGTAGAAAAATACGGTATTCGGGGAGTAGCTGGGAACTGGATTAAAAGCTATTTAGATGAGAGACAACAATTTGTTAAAATGGGGGACACTGAATCAAAATGTATGAGCATTGTTTGTGGGCTGCCTCAAGGGTCTATACTGGCTCCCTTGCTATTCAACTTATATATTAATGATATATTTAAAGTATCAGATTTATTAAAAATTGTATTATTTGCTGATGATACCAACTTATTTTATTCCAACGATAACTATAATAGACTTATAAAGGATGTTAATCAGGAATTAGCCAAATTTAAAACATGGCTGGATTTAAACAAATTGTCACTCAATCTAAGTAAAACAAAAATGATTATTTTTGGCAATTATAAGGAAACTCCGGAACTACTGATACGTATAAATGGTATTGAAATAGAAAAAGTAACAGAAATTAAATTCTTGGGAATCACAATAGACAACAAATTGAGCTGGAAATCACACATTGGACACATACAAAGGAAGATATCAAAAAATATTGCAATCATAAACAAAGCTAAGTACGTTTTAAATTACAAGGCGCTGTATATATTGTATTCCAGTCTGATTTTGTCATACTTAACGTATGGAATTGAGGTCTGGGGTAATAATTATAAGAGTTCCCTGCATTCCCTTGTAACTCTCCAAAAACGAGCAATCAGAGTTATTCATAAGGTAGGATACCAAGAACATACAAATATACTGTTTTTACAAAGTAATATGCTTAAATTCATGGACTTAGTCGTTTTTTATACTGCACAATTAATGTATAAAGCAAATTGGATCCTACTACCTGCAAATATTCAAAAACTATTCATAAAAAGAGATAGCTGTTACAATTTGAGAGGTTATGGTCATTTTAAAGTACCGGCTTTCAGAACGACGAAGAAAAGTATGTGTGTGTCTGTGTGTGGTGCCAGGCTCTGGAATAACCTGAGAGCCCAACTCAAGCAGTGCCCATTCATTTATCAATTTAAATCAAAGTATAAACAAGTTATACTGTCTAAGTACAGGACAGAAGAATGTCCTTAGGTGTAGAAATGGAATTAGCTGCAGAGCAATCTATTTATGTTGTATTTTTTTTGACTGACAAACTAAAAAGATAATATAAGTTAATCAAGATAATATAATTAAACTATTTATAATTATAAACAATTGTGGCCAGTAAATCTATTGAACTCATAACAAGTAAGGAACAAAAGATCAAATTAAAAGATTGGTGACTAGCGAGTTGTTACCGGCAATGAGGTGTTTTTTTTTTTTTTTTTTTTTTTTTTTTTTTTGTGTGTTTTTTTTTGTACTTATTGAAGATTCTTCTTTTTGGAATTAGCAGAATGATTGTGAGTTAATATTGTTGATTGCACTGTCACTGGAATAGGACAACACTAATATGTGGCAACTGTCTTATCGATTATAGTAGATACCTACGGTTTAAATGTAAAAAAAAAGGGGGTAGGCGTCAATAAGCTTAAGCTTCTGCCTACTCCTTTTGAGCATCAGATCCACGGTTTTATTTATTTGTTTTAATGTACTTGATCATCTGCGCATGTATCCTTTTTGGTTTCGCCTGTTGTGTTGAGGATTGTTAGTTGTTACTATGTTGATTTTGTGGAATTCTGATGCCCAAATAAAAACAGATGATGATGATGATGATGATGATGATGATGACTCTAAATCTGTGGAGACACTTCCCGTCAATTAGAAATGAAAAAAAGGAATATATATATACATACATACATATATATCAACTTTGATATATATTTCTATAATTGTTAATAATTAATAATTTATTATATTAAAACTTTTATTTATTTATTAATTTATTATTACTGTTTTAACCAATTTTGCCTTGCCTTATTCTGCATTGAAACTCATAATTTATTTTGTTATTGTCATAATTAGACTAATGCACTTGGAGCAACTGCACCTTTTATCTCAGAAATATTAATTTGACCAATTATTTGAACACATTCTAGCAAGAAATATGCACTATATGCATTTATTATTAATTAGATTTCAATTAGAGATTAAACATCTGTTATACTTTAAAGTTACTGTAATTTCATAATGCATTTTACCCAACTAAGCTTTTATATTAAAGCAGTAAGCCATGAGAGTGTCTTACAGTGATTTTATTCAGTAATGATGTAGACTTAAACAGTATATGAAGCACAAAAATTCAGATTTATCAATGTATATGATTATATGTTAATTAAGGTTGCCAGAAAACATAGCAACTTAAACCATAGATCATTTTAGAGGTCAAAGCCCCATGTGTTCATCCTAATTCAATTGTTAAAAAGCAGTGTCTGCGAGTCTCATGGTAAAGTCATTAATTCTGCAGCTGAATATGAAGGATGGGTGTATTTATTATGCTTTAATACTTTCCACACTTTCTCTTATAATATGTTCACAGACACAAGCCAAGAGGCATCTTTTTCTTCCTACAGGATTTGCTTCCTTTCTGGAAGTATAGCGACACCTGAAACACTAGATAGGGGGAGTCTAATCCCCACGTCTAAGTCCATTTAAGAAGGAGTTTCCTACAGGACCTTTTCCCTGCACTGTCATGGTCCCCGGCCGGCCCCCCAATCCCATCCGTCTGATTGCCGCTGGGGTATTATGGCAACTTGAACTTCTAATCTCTCTGTGCCGTGTGGTCCAATTTTCTTGAGCTTAACCTCTCTCTGATCAGTGCAAATGGCTACAGAGGAGATCAAGCAGGGGTCACGGAGAATGAGTTCTCTTAATGTCCTGATATCTCTTCCAGTGATCTCTGCTGTGATTTTATTCAATCACTCACAGCTCAGGTTCCAGGAACCCATGTGCTTTTGCAGCGCTACAAAATAGTGTTGCTCATTTCACTAGAACTTCAGTCACTGATGCTTTAATCTTCATTCATTTTCTGGTACTTCAAGAGGTCTTGTTTTGATAGGTCAGTTTAATAGGATGTTTGATTCGCATCACTAATGCTTATATTTAGGATTCAGGATTAAAACAACTCTACAGGGGATTGATGGTTCCTATATATATATCAAAATCTTATATTGTGGTATGAGTACTTTTATATCGTTTATCGTAACTCAATCACTAGAGTAAGTGTTAACAATGCTTGTGTTTATTTGTGCAAGGTTTAATGCAAGGTTGTGGGTTTGATTCCCAGGGAAAGCAAGTGCTGATAAAATGTGTACCTTGAATGTAAATTTCTCAGAAATGCATTCATGTAAATATAAATTACCCAGGCAATGTCATTGACAAACTAGCAACCTCACAGAACATCCAATAAAAGCACATAAAATCTTCGAGGTTGTACAGGCAAGACTTGCACAAGCGAACACCACTGATGATGTTCAAATGTAGTTTTCATTTAAGGTTCTACAATATTACAAAGTTTAGTTTTCCAGAAAGGTCTTGTGAAGTATTCTCTGATGGTCTACTCTGGGATCCCTGTATTTTCTGCTTGCTTGCAAGATCAGACTAGTTCTGGCTAATCATGCTAATATCACAGGCTTGCCGGATGACACATTTTAATACAGTAAGTTGAAACCTTTGACCCAGTTTGAGATCACTGCACAACAGGGGGAGCTATTTTGGCTAATAAAATCTGGAAGTCAATAAAATGGCAGATTTGATAAGAGCAAGCCTGCTATTAATGGTATCCCAATGTATTGTCATTGCTGCTTATAGCACCTAATAAAAACCTGGCTCTTCACAAAGACCTTGTTTAGAGGTTAAGTATATTTATATTTTTCCTGCTTTGCCAGATGTGCTTGCATATTCTGAAGAATGAGGAAGTATATTAATGCAACAAAGAAAATGTAATCAGACAAAAATATAACTCTTATGAAATTGTTTAATTTAGCTAGTCTGGATATTGCTAGAATGCGGATATGTAGTATTAAAGTATTTAGATACAATAGATGATTAATTTGGTAACGTGTGTGACCATGAGCAATTTTTGTGTAACTCAAAATAAAAAGTTGCTTAAAATAAAATGCCTTTGTTCATTATAAGCGTTATCGGAAATCCAACTTTGTATCTAAAAGGAGTTTATTTTTATTGATGTAATGCAATGCAATAAAAATGCTCCTTAAATAACACTTCTATGCTTAAACCAGCCTAAAGTTTACTGGGTTCCCAAACTAGACAAGTTTTGGATTCTTTTCAGGCTGAGACACCTGCAGATTGAGTAGCTAAACCAGTTAAATAACAATTTGGCCAAGTTTTGAGGCTAGCTTAAAACAAACAAGATCTATAAACACTTTAAGGCTTGTTTAAGCAGGGTAGCCTACACTGTGCGTTTGTGTAGTTAGATAATCCTTGATCTGCAAAACTTTTGAAAAAGTTAGATTTCCTGTTGGTCTCCAAATAGACTGGGTATAAACATGTGTTGCATGTGGATCATGTGACTTTTTGCAACACGAGGGTTACCATGACCCTATAATATGTCTTGTGAAGGTCAGGGTCTGGCAAAAAGCTTTCAGCACCAGCAGAGATCTGAGTCTACGAACGAGGCCAAGACACTGCAATATTCCATTTCCCACCCTTCCAACCCCATTATACCTGACTGACCTGCCCACATAAATATTTGCCTCGGAAACCACCATCACAGTTGGAGACACGGCCGTGATTTCACCAGAGGCCTGGATTACAGTCGGATATCACGTTTGGCACATCAATGGTGTACCTCCACCCTGCTTTCAAGTGGCTAAGCAAGAATGTCTCCAGAGATGACTCTCAAGTGCAGCCAAAGCTTTCCTAGGCCCCATCCCAAATGACGCCCTCAGTCCTGGTAGTCCAAAAGTTCACACTTTGGTGACCTTTCTGTGGACGGCAAAATATTGTTGGGTAGTAGTCTGCTGTCAAGTCATAGCCTAATGAGCAGCTCTCCAACAAGCTGCAACAGTGCTCAGGTTACCAAAACTCAAGTCCCGGCTAGTGGACCTTTCCTAATCATGTTCCCCCTCTGCTCTCCTATCACTTTTTGCTTCTGCTTTGTAATAACATTTTTTATATACATTTATACTTTCATAGATATTTTGAAACACCTAACCCCACCCTACCCTAAACCTATCCTCTTCTAAACAATAAACATGTAACAGGTAAAGTACAAGTACAGCCACCGGTATTCATTGCAAAAACTGATCAAAACGGTTTTAAAATATATTACAACCAACTTGTATTGCATTTAAACTTTCTGAAGCCATACAATATCTTTATGTGAAACATTTGAATGAATGTAATCGCTGGAAATGAGCCTGCTCCATTAACGTTTGGGTTTCATCTTCAGAAATGTCTAAATTGTGTAATTGAATGTAAATGAAAGTGTTTTAATTAAAAATCAAACAAAATATACAGTATGTCAGATTGGCAAAATCAATTTCCAATAAATCATTTAATCTATTCTTCAAGAAAGGCTAACAACACATCTCTTCCCTCTTTTTTTAGCTTCTAACTCTAGCACTCTCTAAAATTATGTCTTTCTAATTCTTGCTGTACTACATTAGGCTAACCAATACTTGTTTAAAGCACTTGCATATTATTGCTTTTTTGTTGGTTTTGATTGTTTCTATTGTCCTCATTTGTAAGTCGCTAAATGAAAATTACTAAATGCAATGCAAGACTAAATATAAATGTAAATTTAAATGACAAGAAAATTACCATTCCTTTCACACCTGCATAGACACCTAGGTTTCTTTTTGAAAGCAAGGAAAGTACCCTGTGTGTTAAAAAAAAATGACACGACACTTAGGGTTACCATTTAAAATGTGACACCAATGGTCCTGACCAATCATCACTATGTTGGGAGTGATAATGTCTTGGAAAAACCAAACAGAAGTGTTCATGATTACCCTGAAAATTACAGGCAGGTGTGTTTAATCAGGATTGGAACTAAACTCTGCAGCACAGTGGACCTCAAGAGCCAAATTTGCCCACTCTTCTTCATGTAGGTCACATGGACAGCCAGTTTACTTTCTGGTTTCTAATTGACTGGGATACAAGTTTTTCACAGTTTTTTGTACAATCAATTATATAGAAGAATATCAATTCAAGAAGACTAGTCACTGGATTTGCAAGTTCAATTGCACAACCTATCCTTAAGCTAACCTATGTGCTCCAAATTGTTCTCAGAGAGATATATATTTTATATTTGCCCACCCCTAACTGTAAACTGAATAAACTGTGGTTGGGCACTTCACTCATCAGTTAGGTGATTTCCTGTCTAAGAGGGCATTTCTTAAATAGAATAAGCTAGTCAAACGTCTTGCTATATTAAAACGGGACGTGCATATGGTCAATGCTGTTGGTATTTACTAAACATTGTCCTTTTGCCATCATCCAAACGGAGCACTGTCTGCACTCCCATTGGATGTGTCACTGACTGAGCCCATGTGGCTCAGTGGGTAGCACTGTCATCTCACAGCAAGGTGATCCCTAGTTTGAGTCCCGGCTGACCTGAGAAGGTCCCAGGTTCAAGGTTTGAGTCCCAGCTAAGCTTAGAAGCTCCAAGATTTGAGTCCTGGCTGAGCGCTGAGAAGCACAAAGGTTGAAAGTTTGAGTCACAGCTGAGATGAGAAGCTACAAGGTTTGAGTCCCAGCTGAGAGGTGAGAAGGTCCCTGGTTCAGTTTCCTCCACAATCCAAAGACATGCAGGTCAGATGAAGTGGAGATACTAAATTGCTTCGGCTAGTCATCTCGACTAGTCTTTCTGACATTTGCTGCTGGCTCTGATTCTCTGATATCTCTGTAGTGTTTAAACAAGAGGTTTGGAGGATGGATAGATGAACTCATGCACAAATCAAGCCGGCAGTGTATTTTGCTGAACTACTTGTATTGCCATTACAATACATTCTTCTTCAATAACTTGTGTTAGTGTAAATATCCCTTAAACTTTTCAAAGAAGAAGAAGAAGAAGAAGAAACAGCTGGAATTGTAAAAAAAGTTAGAATTTTATTTATTAAGATACAGATTTAGAATTTATCCAGTTTAACCAATTTGTCCAAAGGCTATAAAGAAACTGATTAGAATACAAAGCAACACTGTGCACACACAAAAGTTACTGATGAGTGATACAAGGAAATTAGTCCAGAAAATTAATTTGATGACATTATGTGATGACTTGTATGAATGAGATTCATCAAACAGGGATAAAACTGGGGAAGAACAACATTGTGCAATGTTAAAACATGACTTAAGTAAGAGGTGCAATGCATGCGCTGGATTAGTATGAACTTTGCTCTTAGAATACGTGCACTTCCACATGGAGTTTCTGTTTGAGGTGTAGCCATACTATGATCTCCCTATGTTAGTTTGTCTTTTACCGGTGCTCTGTGATTGAGAATGGGTACAATCGCATCACACTTATCCATTTAATGGCAAACACATGGCTGTGCAGAAACTGTAGGCATAAAATAAAAGACCAAGGGCAATAATGTTTGCTGAGGTAATTAGACATGATTAGCTTTATTTAAAAAAAGACATAATTTTGAAATAGACTGTAATTTTGTTTGACTCATTAAGCGCAAATCAACAAAGAGCACAAAGTGAATTAATTACCTGCATAATTTCATTTTGAAGTCTCCTGAAATTAAAAAAGCTCTCATCACATGACAAGAAGAACTTGTAGGCACTTCTTTGTTCTTCAGCCCTGTGAGCTGCTTGCCTAGACTGCAACATGTGTCTACTAATTAACCCAGATTTGACCATATACTGAGTCAGCATTATTTTATTTCATTCAGTAGCAACAGAATACAGATAAAATGTAATTCTAATTAAATAGCCAATTATTGTCTGTAAGCTGTTTTTTTAGGCCTACAGCATAGTATTGTTAGCTTAGCAACATGCTAACATCAAATTCTAATGAATTCCACTATTTCAGTGAGTATGCTGTTTTTTCTTTTCTTTTCTTTTCTTTTCTTTTCTTTTCTTTTCTTTTCTTTTCTTTTCTTTTTCTTTCTGTGTGTGTCCTAGTTGACCACCATGATTGGATTAAGTTGCAATGCTGCTCAATGCATTTCAGGTATTGTACATGCTTAATCAAAAATCTTGTCCGATTTTATCACAAAAGCAAAGCACCTGAAGCTTAATCCCTGTCCTAGGACTGTATTGCATAGACATTGCACTATAAGAGTATAATTATCATGTTACAAAAACATCACATTACGATATTTTTTTTTTTTTTTTTGCAGACTTCCCTGGAATTTTATGGGGAATTCTCATATTAGCAGATGTAGATGTTTTATGCAACATAACACGGCAATAAAAAAAGATTCACTATAATTTCTTTGATCGTAAATGGGCTCTGTAATTGCGTGATACTTGATATCAAAATGATAAGACTTTGTCATACTGTCATATATGCAGTTTGACCTTTTTCTGCTGCAAGAAGATATCAAGTGAACCTTGCACCATGATTTAGAATGTATCATTAGTGGGCTGTCAAGACAAGTTTCACTATTATTATTGCTCATAGTTAAGTGTTAAATTTTGTGTAGCATTTTTTTTACCTGGACCGGCAAGCGGTCAACTTTTACACTGACACTTTTACTTTTTTATCAGATGGGAAAAGCTAGCAAACACAGCAATGTCATCGCAATTTAATTTGTGTCATTTTTTGAGTCATTTAAAGGGGGCGTGAAATGCTATTTCATGCATACTGAGTTTTTTACACTGTTAAAGAGTTGGGTTCCCATGATAAACATGGACAAAGTTTCAAAAATTAAGTTGTACGTTTGAAGGAGTATTTTTGTTCCAAAAATACTCCTTCCGGTTTGCACAAGTTTCGGAAAGTTTTTTCGAGTATGGCTCTGTGTGACGTTAGATGGAGCGGAATTTCCTTATATGTGTCCTGAGGCACTTCTGCCGGAAGAGCGCTCGCTCCCGTATAGCAGAGCAGAGAGAGCACAGGCATTCAGTGATCAGAGTGAGAGACCGAATTGTCACAAAAGTGTGTTTTTGGTTGTCAGGGCAAGACAACCCTGCACAGATTACCAAAAAAAAAAAAAAAAAAACAGCATTAAGGGACCAGTGGATGGAGTTTATTTTTACAGAGCATCAACGGAGTTGTGCAAGTGTTTGTGTTTGTTCCCTGCATTTCGGATTGCACATCGTTTATTTCTTAAGGATAATGCAGTCCCAACGAAAAGGGTCACGATCGTGTGTTGGAACCGCAGGCGGTGAGTAAAACTGCTTAAAATATCTCTGTGTTGTTAACTTAGCTATCGGCGCGTGAGCACATCAAGTAAACAACATGCGACGTTGTCATCAAACTGCACTTTCCACATTACTTTCCACATTGCACTTTCCATCCTTAAAAAAAAAAAAAAACAACATAAAGTGGAACTTAGTCATTTTCCAAAACCGCTAATATTTACAGTTTCAATACATACCACATAGAGACCTCCTGCTGTAGTCATTGCTGCTGCTGCTCTCGTTCAGTTTCAGCCTCTGGATCTGATTCTGGATCATAAATATACGCTGAATCTGACTGTTAGCTATGGTTTGTTTTGGATGATGTTTTTTTCCTCACGGTATTGTCACAGCTTCCAAACGCTCTCGACGCAAAATCCTACTCGCGCTCGTGATTCTTTAGCTCCGCCCACACGTCACGCCTCCAGGCGCTCGTGTTTTTCCGGGAAAAATCAGTAAAGACTATCTTTCTTTTATAAATATAATAAAACTAGACTTTTTGGAGTTATGAAGGATGCAGTACTACTCTATAGGTACTCAAGATTAACAGGATATTGAGTGAAAACGAGCATTTCACCCCCCCTTTAAGTAATTATATTTTTGCATATGCATAATTCATAGTGCAATTTAGGAAACAAATAATTTAATTTAACAAATAAACATTTAATGTATTAAACTAATTATTTAAATTATTATCAGGAAACACATTTATTCCCTTACATGAACGTACTTACAGGCTGTGAGTCAGACATGTATTAATAATATTTTGTGTTCATTTCATTTCGTTTTTTTTTTTTTATCTTTAATTTACTGTTTTTATAATATATTGATGGTTGTTAATAATTTACTACTACTGCTGATAATGGAACAATAATCATTTAGTAATTTCCTTGGTTTAATCTGCAAATTGTTTTTATTGCTTCGCCTCTAAGCTTTTGATGCGTGGGTGGACAGCTTCATTCAAACCAATCAGCCATGTTATTGTTTGACATCATTGCTCTTTCCAGCTGTTGCCAGCCACATCTCATTGAGAACAGGGTGATTATCATCCCCCTAGAATGCTTGTCAGTTATCAGACATGCCAGCGTACCCCCGGAGTCACGAGAGCAAACAATGGCAGCTCCTGCACTTCACACACGCTTTCATTCTGGCGGCTCACGGCTCCTGTGGTGAGTGAAGAAAACTAAAAGAGCTCGACGGCTCAATGTCTGTTATCACACTGACCACACATGCTGCTGTGTGTAGAATGACAGGGTCTCGCTCCGCTACGTCACTGCCGAAGGAGCCACATGTTGTCTTTGGCAGAGGTGTGGGAGTGATTAATGTCCGCTTTTCTATCAATGGACAACCTGGACCAACACATCCATACGGTCCACACTCTCCAATATGAAACTTCTTTTACATTATATGTCAATTAGTAAAATTAATCGCAGTTAATCACATGTATACATATATGCACAAATGCAGATCACTCAAATACATTATTTGGGGCAGAAAATCACAAGATATCACATGTAGTACGTGGTAAGAAATCAGTAATATGTAACTTCCTTATAACTAAACATAAGCTTATCATGATAACATAAGAGCAGTTTGTCAGTCTGCCTAATGTAGATGTATGGCATTATTTAATTAGATACATTTTATTTGCATTATTTTGTTTTTATAGTATGATGATGTAGACCTTGTTTCCTAAGTGGCTTTACATCCTTTGCCAGGTCAAAAGATTTAAATTTAAACAGTAACTAAAAAACTAAAACTGAAACAAAATATTAATATTATAAATATTAGATTAGTGCTGTCAAACGATTAATTGCAATTAGTTGCGTCCAAAAATGACTGCATCCTGTAGGGGGCGCTATGGGGAACACCTCATCATGAGAGCAATCTTTCTCTGTATATCATGGCGACTACTAGCAAGCATTTAGACAATGTGTGCATCCATGTCTGCGTTATTTGACACCCGATGACACACGCGATCTTTGCGCCATTTGTTTGGGTGAAGAGCATGCATGCAATGTCTTTGAGGAGGCAATCTGCATGCAGTGTGAGCGTTTTTTCAAGGAAAAAAAGCTCCGCTCTTGTTTTTCCCCCTCTGAAAAAAGGGAAAAAAGGCAGCCACCTGCAAGGGCCTTTCTCCTGATCAGGTAGCTGCGCCGAACAATGGACCACTCTCCATGCTACCAAGCAGGCCGCCTTCGCCATGGGCGGGACTATGGCGGCCATGGTGGCAGTGGAGAGACATCTGTGAATGAACCTGGCAGACATCGGGAAGAAAGAAAAGGCTTTCTTCTCGATACTCAGGTTTCGCCTTCTGAACTTTTCTGTATTTTCTTTGAGACGGTGAACGAGATGTTCAGGGAGATGAAGGCACGCTGTGCTGCTTTCAGATCCTTCGTTCCACGAAGGTCCAGGTCCAAGCCCGAACAACATAAGGGTCCTGGTGATCTGAGAATCAAAGATGGCACAGAAGGCTAGTGTCATGACTCGTGCTCCTCCCCCACCTGCGGGCAGGGGTAAGAGGAATCATGGGTCACGACGATGTAAGAAGAACCTAGGGGATGTGATCCTGATGAGGCAGCGTTCTCATCCGAATCAGAGTGATACTGAAAAATCTACTCGTTCCCTTTAGGGATTTTTAACTTCTGCTTTTATCCTCCCCTTCCTAATTCCCCTGTAACCAACAGCTCTCCACCTGATCAAGGTTAGGTGGAAATCTCTCGCATAACAGTCTCCTTTGCTGGACCTATAATGTTTTTGGCTGGTTCTTTGTTCATAGCAACCACTCTACTGATGATTGAGCGGGGCTTCAGCGCAGGAGGGTGGTTGAGTAAATGTAACCCTCTCTGTGTATACTTATGTGTATTAAATTGCTGGTGGTTATGTGTTTACTAATAAACTCTGTGAGTTTCCTTTGCAGTGCTTATTTACAGTGTTTACTAAACACTCGCCAGCACCAGCCATCCGGCTTCATGTTCCGGTATTAAGAGGCTGAGATCCCAGGTTTCTACGGGAGTCTTCTTGATCATCAGGCCTGGCAAAGCACTGCAGGGAATTTCGTGAATGTCCGGCCAGGTCACCCTGAGTGGTCTCCTGGCCACTTAGTGGTGCTGTCGCATCTAGCCGGAAGTGGAGGTGGCAGTTACAGAAGTCTTCTTGTATATGCCGCCTCAGGTGTTGCTCCCTCGCCAGAAGTTTGTAAAATTTGAGTTTGCCTCTCCCGTGCGATTCTGCACCTCTGCGATGCTTAGGAACCTTTAGGTACACACGCTAAGCTTTGTGTACTTTCTCAAGACCACATGGTGATCAGAGTGCACGTGAACACTTTGCACACTTTCTAAAAATCCATGTAAGTGGTAAGTGTGCACGCAACTCTCTGCGCACTTTCTGAAATCCTGTACAGTAAGGGTTACGCACTCCACTGCATTCCCTTTCTTGAGATGATTGGACCTTGGTTCCATTCAGCCAGTGTGTATTTATTTATACATCTCAAGCATCGCTTCCCTTAACATGAGGGGCTATTTAGGTGATTCTCGTGGTAGTTTAACAGCGCTCCCCTTTTTTTTTTCAAAAAGGGTCGCCTATGAGCGCACTACTCTGAGCTCGGAGTTCTCTATGAGACTGAGAGTATTGCGCTCCAGTATTGTTTCCACAGATCGAGTTGATGACTCTCAGTCATACTGTTTTGAGATGCACCATTCCATCTATGAGCTGCTTTATCAGAGTGCCACGAGAGCCCCTCTTTAGAACAGTATTTGGAAAATCCATGCTGTGGTAAGTGTGCACGTGAAGTTTTTGCACACTTTTTGAAATCCACACTGTGGTAAGTTCGCACGCTAGTATTCTGCGTTCTTTATAAAATCCTATATGGTGAGGGCTTTGCGCGGTTGCTTCGTACCCTTTCTTGACTTGGTAAAAACCACGTTCATCTTGGGCGCCACTCCACCTATGTATCCTCTGATACCTCTCTAAACAGGGTGTTGCTACTAGAGAACTATTGAGACAGGTCTTTCAGCAAGCTTATGCGTACGCTAGCGGTAGCCCCTGTGTGACAGGCACGACTTGGTATAAAATGCTAGGTTCTTAGCTGTATCCCTTTAAAGGAATCTCTCTTGATTCCAAGCCTTCAGCTCTACCCCAGGCCGAGGCCCTAACAGTTAAGTTGGGTATGTAGCTTAGGCCTTTGGCCGTAAGGGGTACTGTCACAGACAGCCATCTAAACACAGCCATCTAAACACAAGGTTCAGACGAAGAAGTGAATGACGTGTTCTCCAAGTGCCTGTTTATAGTCGCACCAGTAGTGACGTCACGGGCTGTAGCCTGCCAACAAGCTGGTGTATTTTAAATGTATGCTTTAGACACAGGTCACGACGAGGTGAGGTGCTCCCCATAACGCCCCCTAGAGGACGCAGTGTCTCATTCCCTACTCGGAACCATGGTTACATTCGTAACCTGAGATGTTTTTGTTTACATAATGTGTGTGTGTGTGTGTGATGTGTATATTTATCATGTACATACAAATACACATACGTACGTATATATTTTGAATATATTTACATACATGTATGTATAATTACACACACACACACACAAACACACACACACACACATATATATATATATATATATATATATATATATATATAATTTATATATTACATTTTTCATTTGTATTGTGTAAGCAAAAACTTTTATTTTGCATGCGATTACTTACGATTAATACAAAGAATATTTATACAAATATTAATGAAAAAAACATATAATGAATAATGAAATCATAGCATTTTTTAGCATTTTTTTAATGTAAACACTGAATTATAGAAACACCTATTAAATCTTATATTAATTTAAAAATATTTAAAATCAAAAATTAAAATCATAGAATCATGCTACAATACTGCTATTTCAGTGATACAAGAGGATGCTCATTTCAAATAAAATACATGCAGTACAAACTAATCATATTTACAAACAAATCTTTCGATAAACTATATTTTTTATACATTTAATGCATGGAACCCAGATTTAAAATCTTGGTTCCAACTATTCTTATTTAAATAGAAGTACAAATATAAAGCTGTTCTTGTTTAAGTTCTGATGTAGTACAACAGTAAACTATGTCAACATTATTTTTAAATGGTGTTTTTGAATTTTTATTTTATAGGTTTACAGTGCATATATAGGTTCTTTATAGAGGAAAACGGATCTTTAGATCATAAAATATGCTTTTGAGAATTGATCACTGAAACATTCTTTGAGGAAGGTAAAATGGTTCTTCTATAGCATCACTGTGGAAAAAAAATATTCTTCTACTGCAGATAAATCTCATAAAAATAACTCTTGAAATTAAACTATAAGTTCAATAAAAACCATCATATTCTATGATAATTCTATAAAAGAGGCCATATCACACTTCCCTTCTGCTTTCAATCATTTAACTTGAAAAATTATCTTATATAAAGTGCAATATATGGGATTTATATCGGTGGATGCTCATTCTTCATGTCCTCTTGGACTAGATAGGTGTCCCTCCAAAGGTTAATTGCCTCTGCTAATTATTACCCCTTAACTAATGTCATCCTGCCTGTAGAATGAGTCACGCTCAGACTGAAATGTCCTCTTCCAATTGACGTGTGCTGGTATTGAGAAGGACAGAAGTGTTACTGAAACTAAAATTCAGCTTTAGATGGGACAAGACAAACCTGGGAAGAAGAGTAATAACTAATAACAAATGAAACCTTGTTCGGATGAGCAAGACGGATGTGGAGCTTTTCAACGGGAAGCATTTTACGCACAATCAAGGGAAAACAAAAGGAACAAATGGGTGTGATAAGCTAACACCCAACATTACCTTGGGCTCAAAGACATCTCTGTGTTTGAGATAAGAGATGAAAGCGAGGACTGCGACGCTCCCTTCCTCTCCACTCCATCCATGCAGAACCAGCCCAGCCCACCGGGGGCAGCGTCACACTTCTGAGACAAGAAACAGCACTGGTCTCCACATGCATGAGGTGAAATGTTTCCTTATGAAATCTCTCAAGCTCAGCCAGAGACCATTATATATGCCGGATTAAGATGAGATCAGTTTTGGGATGGGAGGATGTTATGATTCTTACCTTTGCCCGATAGCTCTCGTGCATTTGTTCATTTCGTCTGAATGGGATTCTGTCTGGGCTTTAGTGAGCTAAATCAAGAGGTCCTTGAATCCTTAATGTCTCTTGAGTAATGTAGTCATGTGGATGAGATGAAGTCAGATTTCATCAGTGAGCGGTGCTTGACTCTCTCACCTCAAAGAGAGGTAAAGACTCATCCCTCTGCAAGAATACAGTCGCCAACAAATATATTGATCCTAATTTTAGCCCAGTTTTAGATCAAAATACACCAGAAAGCACAGGCAAAGGCAAAGAATGTAAATTTACCCTTGGCTTGGTTTGTGTTTCCACTGCAGTTTGACTGCCTCTACTGATGAGACTCCTAAAAAACTTCCATTACGCGTCGCCCCATCAAGCTCTTGCTGGATCCACTCCTCTGCTATCAGTGAGGAGGAACGTCTGTATTTCCCCAATGTACAATGAAACAGACACTTTTTGGTTGTTAAAAAAGGTGCTCACAGTCAAAACATTTGCATTCGTTCCTTCGCTGGCTCCGCTGATTTAAATCTAGTGGTTCTGTTTTGTTTGTGATGCAAGTTCAATGACGCAAGTAGTGATGATTCTCTCCGGCCAATCCATGATCAGCAGAGGTTACACGTCACGTTTTGTAAACGGTATGGTCTACTTGGAACCTCAACCAAGGTGGTACTAAAAATGATCAGGTACCAGGTACCGTACCCAGCGGGACTCCCCCCAAAAGTGAACCGTACCATGCCGTACCATGCAGTGGAAAAGGGCCATAAGTCCACCCCGGAGCTAAAACCAGATGCTACCTTACAAAGGATCAAAACCTGTCAGGTCTAGCTCGGAGTCATTGACTTATTGAAGGAACCAGCGCCCCCTTTTTCTCGCCCTTGAAGACACATCAACCAACCTGTTATATGATCCTCTTCCTCAAAGTCACCTGTCTCCCTGATGGTTTTGTCCTACTCACCTGCCGTGTTGGTATTGTTAAGCTCCTCTGTCTCTCTCCAGTTTTCCGGCTCCACCTCAGGTTTCCTCTACAGAAGGTAAACTCTTGGCTTCACCACAGGACACCAGGCCCTTGACTCTACCTCAGCCCGTCAGCTCCGCCGCAGTTCGTCATCATTAATGCTCCACTGGGCTCCCTCGGCGATCTGGGTACACCAGGATCCTCCTTCCACCTTGGTCTTCACTCCCTCTGGCATTGCCCCGTTCTGCCAGTCCCCCATCATCGCCAGCAAGATTATGTTTTTTTAATTGTGTTTTTGCTCATGTTTCATGGTGTCATGTTCTATGATCTGCTTATGCGCCAGTGACATTAGAAAATTGGTTGGCTAATTTTGATTAATTCCTATAATTCCATTCGTGTTTATTCATACAATCTGCTTTCGTCCCAGTGAAAAAATTGGTGGCTAATTTGTAAGAATCTATACAATTTCATTTATATGTTTTCATACAATTCACTATGTACAAATTCAAACAAAATTGCCACTTCATAAAATGTTGTGGTCTCCCGCCAGATCAGGTTAGTCGATTTCAAATGATGACATTTTAGCCAATGCAACTAAAGATATTAAGGTATTCATCCCATCTACAAACCTTTTTCTTTGTTATGCTCTTATACAGGTCTACTTACAGTGTTAAGAAGATGTTTGCATTATTAAACAACATAATTAGCAAGTCGAGAATAGGCCATTTTCCTCCCTGTTATTGGCATGGCCCATTCTAGACTCAGAAGTAAAAGCCCATTGCTACAGTTGTCTTAACTTGGCTAACAAGTTTGCTTCAACTCTCTTATTATTACAAAACTTCCCAATTTGAGGAATGGCAGCCATGTTTCATACATGTTTTTATATTTCATTGTGGAAAATAAAGCTTAGATACTCTAGATATACTAGATTTCTCAATTCAGACAACATTAAGGTGAATAGGTTTTTGTTAGGTGACCTTTTTAACTTTTTTATTTTACGTTTCCATTGACTGAATGGCATAATCTACTACACTACTACATAGAGTAAGCTGCCCGCAAACAAATGAATCATGGTACCTCCTCCCTTTGTGAGCAGATTTTGGGAATTCCTGTAGCTCACACAGTAGAGCAAGGCTTTATGTTTTCCAGGAAACACATGTACAGTAAATCACATTTACTTCAGTGTCTTTGTGTCATTGTGAGCTGCCTTTTATTTTAATTTTAATGTATTTTATTGCACTATAATTTGAATTATTTAAATGATTTATCCATTATATTTATATTTATATATAATTCATTATTTATTTTGTATATTTTAAATATAATTAAGAAAAAATATATAAATTATAAATAAAAACAAATAGTGTTTATGGTGTGTTTATATAACGAATGATTTATTTTTGATTATTTAAATAGAATTTTGAATAAATAAATGAATAAATAAATAAATAGCCTTTATGGGGTGTTTATATAATTTTAACTAAATTATATTGAAATACAATATAAATTATTTAATTTATAATATTTATTTATTTTAATTTTACATGATCTTTTGCCCCTTGAATTGTTTTTTTTTTTTTTCGTTTTTGTTTTTTTATGGAAATACATGTAACAGAGACAACTTAGGCATCATAGGAAAGGGGATATCAGAGGGCTATTTATTAAAGTCCTGGATAATTTAGTTCAGGTGTGGTGTTTCAGTCGGATGAAGTGTACCTAGCGCGTGTTAAGTCAGGGATCTTACCATATCTCGGGATTTTGTGGGTCAGACAGATCCAAAGCATAATGCTGGGCCTTTTCCCCATAGCACTGATCCTCAGTTGCTCATGAGAGGATGTTTGCAAAGGATTTGAGGTCAGGAAGTTGATAAAATGTACAGGAGGTGGTTAGGCATCCTGGAAACCCTGGGAGTACGAAGCAAATCACATCATAGGGCAGTTCTGATTAATACACACAATGTGAACTCCTTTGTCATTAAATCAACAGTGGCTTGTGTGGAGGAACTCAGTAATTGAACGCTGTCATACAGCAGCAGTGTTATTTGTGTCTCATTTTCAGTGTTAGTCAGCCACAGTGACAAAAAACCCACAACAAAACAAAAGTAAGTGAAAACACTGTGCCAAGATCCTTATGCCAACTTCCTTGTGAATTAAAATGGATATTCCCATCAATCCTGTATTATATATTTATTACTTGTTAGACATTTTGATTCGAAGCTGCTTTCTACAATGCTTTCTACTTTCCACTATTAGTGTCAAAACAAAAACAGAAAAATGTGAAAGAAAGTTTGAAATAATACTTATAGTCTCAGTCAGAATTGTGAGATTTAAAGTCACAGTTGAGGGAAATAAACTGATATTGAGAAAAATAAAGTTAACAAAGTCGCAATTTCGTACAAATTCATACAATATGATATGTAGGGAAGTAAAAATGACAGATGTTGTTTTGGAAATCTAACTTAAATAACATAAGTGTAAGTACTAAAAAAATGTATATGAAAATAAAAAATATATAAATAGAAATATATGTTTCCACTACATATAAATAGGAAATAAAATAAAAATATTTTCTAAATTTTTCTTTTTTTTAAATGAATTAATTTGACAAAAATATTTGAAGCTTAAATTGATAAATTCTATTATAGCATATATTAAGAACACTACATGAAACAGCATGTAACCCAAGTTTTAAAGGTTTAAAGTTGAAACGTCTCAATGATGTTTTGTTTCTTAAAAAAAAACACAGCTTTTGTCTTCTCCGGATGTTAACTGATGAACTGGAGTGGTGTGGATTATTTCTGATGTTTTTATCATTCTGACGGCACCCATTCACATCCACTGCTGAGCAAGCGATGTAATGCTACATTTCTTCAAACCTGATGAAGAAACAAACTTGGATGGATGCTCATTTTTGCTGAACTATTTAGTTTTAAAAGTGTTTTCCACAATGCTTTGGTGTTTTCACTATCTATATATATTTTTTTTACTCCAATAGATCGTTCTTCTCCAAATGAGGAAAGCTTTTCCAATCAAATGCAGAGTAGCAATCCCTGCCGTGACTTTAAAAAATACATTCGACTGCATCTCACTGTATTTGCTTGAGGGTGTTTATTTGCTCAGTCGTCGCATGCTTTAGGTTGCTTTATTCAGAGAAAAATTGAGCTTGGCATTTTTAGTCGTTGCTAAAACAAGTGGACTTCAAACATGCATGCTGACAAAGCGCGTTTCAAAGACCTCACACCGTACAAATGAAGAACCAAAACAGACAAATACAAAGCTTCATATGCGTCATAATCACAGTTTCTCTGGAGTTAACGCTCCTGGACGGGCTGCTTCTTGTCAAGCGAGAACCTGCATAGGTTGGCTCTGTCTCAGCTGCGTGGGAAAGGAGAAACTTAATTGCAATTGCTAATGTGTTAACGGAAAGTGATGTGGTTATTAAAGCCCAGCTAATCTCAAAGATTACAATGGCATTAATGCGTCTACATGGCTGCTCGTAAGGAACTATTTACACCAAGGAAATATCAATATTGGTAAATGGAACAATTCATGACTTTAAAATATTGCCTTACAAATGTGTATTTTCTATTTGGAGGCAAAGAAATGGATAGTTCACTCAGATATGCAAAATATTCCTCATGTTGTTCCAACCCTGTAACATTTAACTCACAATGAGATATTTAGGTGATGTAGATGAGTTTGTTGCTTCATCTGATTTGGAGAAAAGTAGCATTGCATCACTTGCTCGCCAATGGATGTGAATGGGTGCCATCAGAATGAGTCCAAACAGCTGATAAAAACATCATAATAATCCACAAGTAATCCACACCACTCCAGTCCATCCGATAACGTCTCGAGAAGACAAAAGTTGCGTGTTTGTAAGAAACAAATCCATCATTAGACATTTTTTACACTTACTTCAAACAAGTCCTCTATCCATATCAATGCTTTCCCCAGTGAAGAGTCGTCTCAGCTGAATCAGGAGAGAAATCTGTACAGATCAAAGACAGTTTACGAGCTAAATAAGTTCAAACCGCTCTTAAAAGAATATGTTGATGGATTTCGAAGAGAGAAGACTAAAGTAGATTTACCTTTTTACTGGAGGAAGCGACTTGTATTTTAGCCGGAACAATGGATTGAAGTCAAAAACTTTATTTTGATTTGTTTCAAAACACGAAACCACAGCTTTTGTCTTCTCCAGATGTTAACCAATGCACTGGATTATTGTGTTGTTTTTATCAGCTGTTTGGACTCTCATTCTGACGGCACCCATTCCGACAGAGCATCCATTGGTGAGCAAGTAATGGGATGCTACATTTCTCCAAATCTGATGAGGAAGCAAACTCATTTCCTGTAAAATATCATTTTTTTAGTGAACTATTCTTTTAAAGACCTTCTGTTCATAAAACACAAAGGTTACAGCACAGCTCTCACACTAGCTGCATTTTCTACTCACAAGAAGAACGAAAGAAAAAAAGCATTCACGCATCAATTGAAAGTGACAACGACAATATTATTGCACAAGCACGTTTTATGCTTTATTAGCAGGTCCTCCCTAAAAATCAACACGATCAAATGTTGTTGAGGTTCAGCTGGGCTCATGCCAACCTTTCGTTTTGAAACCCTAGGTTTTTCAGAGCGTTAAGATTAGGCTGAACAGGTAAATTCTGAAAACATGCTCTAGTTTAATAAGAGCTTATGGAGAAGTTACGCGCTGAAACATAAACCCGATTAAAACCACATCTGGAAAGAAATCTCATTTCACAGGAACTGGGGTATTAGGATAGCAGTGCCACAGAAGGACATGATTGTGTTATGTCAAAATGAAAATATGAAAGAGGAAATGAATTACTGACATGAAGTATTACTATTAAAAACTGGCCAAGATATATAAGATATGTAGAAAAAATAGTTTTTTTTGTTTTGTTTAGTTTTTTATGTGGCTGGAAATGTGACCTAATGATGTCAGACAACTCAATAAGTCAGAATTATGCAACCTACCAAAAAACAAAAACAAAACATTTATCCAGGAAATAAATAAATAAAAACATATACAGTGGCAGACATCTGTGACAAACACATTTTTGTTCCTTTGTAAGTTCATTAAAAAAAAATGTAAATTTACATATGTGCGTCAGAAATCAAAAATTTGAATAAAATAATGGGTCGTTTACACAACACAGTTTTCAACTAAAATAAAAAGTTTTCCGTTATCGTCTCTATAGTCAATGATACATGCAACTTTTATAATTCTGATAAAAACATTTGTAATAAGAATATTCAAGTTCATTTCAAAGGGGACATTTGTTGGCATGGCAAGTTTTTTTGTCCCACGTCTCAGAGCCTATTATGAACGCTGATCTGGCATACAGAATAAACCGCTTACATCACTGTAACATTATTTTAACGGCTCCCATTGAGTCAGACAGTTTATTTGAAATAGTTTGATAGAAGATTAAAGCTTCCTTTGAGCACCTGTTCTCTGAAGAACATTCCCAGTGAGAGCTCTGAAACCTGAGCAGATCTTGGCCTTTGTTTTCCTTTGTTTGTAATGTCCTTGCTTATTAGTTCTTTCCAGTGAAATTCCCACACAGTGTTAGTGGATACATCCATTTAATGCTGGTTTGTTTACGCAACCCTCCATTGCTTTGCTCCATTATTTCCTTAGAACTTGAGACAAGCGTTCCCGTTTTTTCACATCAGTTTGCTTTGGAGCTATATCTGATATTGCGGGAATGGCTGAGAGTGCTAAATATCAATACTCGGCTTACTGGTCCACTGTGGTCTTGAAACACGTTTGCCATTGTGCTGTGACAGCTTGTCATGTTGCCTTCATAATGGCAACCTAGAGCCATCCACCTGCAGCTTGGAGTGACGTGCACTTAATCTGACCTCGATTAAAACCATCAGCTGTGTCACGTAGATAACTGACTTTGATCAGGGATCTTGTCAGAATGAGGCTAGTCTGATCAGTTTATCTTATGCTCTTTGAGCTACCACCACCTCCTTTAAAGTGTGATCACGACCAAGCTACAGTATTTAGTGAAAGCAAGAGATCTGAAAATGTAAAGCTATATGGAGCTAAATGTAGAACAATTTAGGTGTAATAGCTTAAGATCTGATACAAAGATAATGACCGTTTTGAAACTGGGGTAAGTTCCTTTTAAAAGTAATGCATTACAATATAGTGTTACTCCCTAAAAAATAACTAAATGCATTACTTAGTTACTTTTAATTGAAAGTAATGCATTACGATATAGCGTTACTCCCTAAAAATTAACTAAGTGCGTTACTTAGTTACTTTTCATGGAAAGTAATACATTACAATATAGCATAACTCCTTTAAAATTAACTGAGTGCATTACTTAGTTACCTTTTACGAAAGTAATGCATTACATTATTGTGTTACTTCCCACAAATGTAACTAAGTGCATTACTTAGTTACTTTTAATTGAAAGTAATGCATTACGATATACCGTTACTCCCTAAAAATTAACTAAGTGCATTACTTAGTTACTTTTCATGGAAAGTAATGCATTATATTATAGCGTTACACACTAAAAATTAACTAAGTGCATTACTTAGTTACTTTTCATGGAAAATAATGCATTACAATATACCGTTACTCCCTAAAAATTAACTAATTGGATTACATAGATACTTTTATGAAAGTAATGCATTACATAATTGTGTTACTCCCTAAAAATGTAACTAATTGCATTACTTAGTTACTTTTTATAGAAAAACTAATGCATTACTATATTGTGTTACCTTTTAATGGAAATTAATGCATTAAAATATTGTGTTATTCCCTAAAAAGTAACTAATTGAATTACTTAGTTTTTATGGAAAGTACTGCATTACAGTATTGCGTTACGCCCTAAAAAGTAACTAACTGCATTATTTACTTTTATAGGAAGCAATGTGTTACATTACTTTTGAATTATTGTTGTTATTTGTTTTGGACTTGCGTGTAAATTTTTCACATAAAAAGTTATATTTTTGGCAAAAGTGCTTTCATACTAAAAGTAAAATGAGTAAAGAGAACAGTTCAAACAAACCTGTCAGCTGTGCTGCCATTCTGGATTGTAGAAGAATAGGATGCAAGAGAAGAAAGTTGAACACTCTTACATTAGACATTGATTAATAAATTGAGGTTAAATACTTTTTTTAATTAAAAAGTAATGTGTTTCTTAACTAGTAACTTGAACTTTTACATTTTTATACATTTTTAAATGTATTTATTTAGCCAAATTGTACCACTGAATGTAACCACTCAAGCAATTTAACACTTTGTTTAGTAAATGATCCATGTTAAGAGTGCTGAACAGTAAAAAACCTTAAAACTCCCCTTAATAATGCCAGATATAAGGAATAGTTAACTAAAAATGCAAATTTACAGAAAATGTCTCACCCTCAGGCCATCCAAGATGGAAATTAGTTTGTTTCTTCATCAGATTTGGAGAAATATATCATTACGTCACTAGCTCACCAATGGATCCTCTGCAGTGAGTGGGTGCCGTCAGTATCCAGACATCTGATAAAAACATCACAATAATCCACAAGTAATCCACACCTCTCCAGTCATCCAATTAACATCTTGTGAAGCCAAAAGCTGTATGTTTGTAAGAAACAAATCAATCAAGATGAAAGCAATCTGCAGCACTGTATTTTCATATAATGACGACTCAAGCCCATCCAGTTTCATCAGTAGTGATTCAGTTGGTTTGACAGTTTGTACGTAGCACATTTATATAGAATATGATTGCAATATGTTCATCTTTTATAAAGAAATCTCTAACTGAAAGGATTGTGTTGTTGCAAAGTCGTTAACTTAATAACTGAACAAAGAATGTGTAATGCATGTAAGTTTTTGAAAAACATAAAAGAGCAAAAACTCTTCCCAAGACAATAATAAGTATTAGATGTGAGAGGGCTATTGAGTGAATGGCTTTGCGTACACAGACAATTTATCCACAATAAAGATGATCCTGCTTTAGAACCGCCCATGGGTTTTGTTCTTTGAAATACTGACACACATCTCAACACTATCCTGTCTGGACGTATCAGTGTGATTGTATAAGTGTGAATAGATTCTGGATTATGTCGATGGGTTGTGCCATTACGCACACAGTCATTAATTTAAAACATTAAGGTGTCACGAAATATTACAAAATAATTATGTAAAAACACGTCACCTATTTATCCGTTGTGACTTGTATAATTGGAGCCTTGATCCTTTATGAAGGACCGAACCGTCATTTCAGTTTTGACAAACACTGGCTCTGTTCCAAAATCTATTGAGCTCCCTCAGTAGACAGCAATTTTAGTGCACTCCAAAATGGAAATCTCTTCCAAAGGATAAGGAGCATAATCATGTTGTCTACTAATATACCTTATTTCGAGAAATTCAAAAGCAGCCTCTCATGTGTCCCTAGCAGAGAAGACAATCCCAGAATGCATTGCACCAAACTCAAAATCTATTCAAGATGGCGAATAAAGAAAGGAGAATTTAAAAATATATATTTAGTTCTGAAATTGCTAATTGCTAATATAATTATAAAGGACTATTAGTTGTGTGTATTTTTTGTACTTAAGAGTGTTGTATTGTTAGCTTTGAAACATGTTAACCTATTGAAACAATACTGAGTTGATGACTATACAGAAATGTAGAACACTTCACTTTTGGAAGGGCCTCCTTTTTAGATATCTTTTAAACTGTTTTATTGTTTTGAATGGTATTTTTATAAATGTGACCCATTTAGACATTGTTGCAATAAGTAATTACATAAGACGCAAAGCACCATATTGGAAGTATTGGCATCAAAAGGGCTTAAATGTTCCAGTCCAGCACTTCCCGTACTGCTTCATAATGTTGACTTCAAAGCACTCTGAATGGGGGAAGGAAATGAAAAGATTTTACAGTCAGACGCCGCATATCATGTTGCATGAGAGCGTTATGACCCTTTTGGCAGCGATTTTCTTATTGGTTTTGTCTTATCTCTTTGATTAGCTGCTACTAGCGTAGGCCCTGATTTGACCACATGTGGATAACTAGTCCTTTACCTCACTATTGGGGTGACTTGGACATTGTGTTCCATTCAGAAGAGATCATGGGTCATTCACACTTCATGAACTTTGCACACTTCCCTAAGTCTGAAGAGTGTTGCAAAAGGTTTTAAGTTTAAAAGTTTTTCCTTAATACTTACAGCATAAAGTTTACCCAAAATTGAAAGTTGGCATAATTTGTTCAACTTTACATTGTTCCAAAATAGTATGAGTTCCTTTCTTCGACAGAACACAAAAAGGATATTGAGAACTGTTTGTTTTGTCGCCAATGTCAAATGTCTCCAATGTTGATTGGTTCCCAAAATTCTTCAGAATAGTGAATTGCTGTTGATAATCCATTTGTTCATTGCATCCTGGGAGGTAAAGTAATAATTTATGTTCCTCATAAAATATCTATCACTTTATTATAATGACCAATTTGCATTCAGGCAAATGCCTTTTAAAAAATATAACATTTAACGGCACTCAAATGAACGAAATGACTTGAATAAATATTAGTGTTACAAACACACCAGGTTCCACCTCCACACAATCACAGCGCACACCCTCACCTGAATACTAGTGTGCGTGTGTGTGGTTCACCGTCCGTCCAAGAAGTCACAGCCTTACCTCCATGGATCCTAACTCCTTCTCACTCCTCACTTCCTGCTCCTCTGCTTGTGTCTTTAAAAATAAACACCTTCATCTGTTACCTCCTCAGCTTCCTGAGTGATCCGTAACAGATGACCGGACCAGCACCGACAGGCACAAGCATGAGCCTTACAGACCCATTCCAAGATCTGGTAGATGCACTCCGTCGAACACTCATGGCAGTCCCAGCATCTCCTCCACCAGCGAGCACTTCCGCCAACCCTGTCATCACTTGCTTACCTGCCGTTCACGCCAGTCCCATGGACAGGCCGGCGCCCTACTCTGGTTCGGAGGAGGAATGCAGTGGATTTCTCCTTCAGTGTTCACTGGTCCTGGAGATGCAACCACACATGTATCCAACGGACCGCTCTAAGGTAGCCTTTATCATTTCCCAATTGCAAAGCACTACTATGGGCAGATTCACTCTGGACTCAAAATAACCCAGTTATCCAGTCTTAGTCTAGCTTCATCAACCATTTCCGTGAAGTTTTGCGGCAGACCTGCTTGGGACTCTTCGATTGGTGAGAAGCTGTATAATTTAAAACAAGGGAAAATGTCTGTCAATGAATATGCCTTGCAGTTTAGGACTCTGGCGGCATCCAGTGGATGGAACGAACAGGCTTTGCTGATGACCTATCGTCAAGGATTGGAACCCCGAGTGCGGGTGCATATGGCTTAATACGAGGATACCATCGACCTCGAGAGATTCATCCAGTTATCCACTCGCTTCGCCACTCGTATGCAGTCGTGCTTAGAAGAGAACCAGGGCCAGGCGCATTCCTCCACTTCACTCTGCCGACCAGATAACGTCAGCTCCCCAGAACCAGCCAGCGAACCTATGATTGTGGATTCCTACCGCCTCACAATGATGGCGCGTCAAAGACGGCTGGCCCAGAATCTATGCCTCTACTGTGCAGCCCTGGGGCATACTATAGCAGTGTGCCCCGTCTGTCCTCCTCGTCCCATGGTGAGTGCCGTCCTTCCTTCAAGACTGGAGACCACTCACCACTTACTGCCGCTGATGTATCTCTTCCAGTTTCCGCCCTCCTTGATTCTGGGTAAGCCGGCAACTTCATCTCCGGCGCCCTCTGTCATCAGCTCAAACTCCCCACCGTCTGCCAACCAGGTCCACACAATCACCGGCAGGCCGTTAAACAAGAAGTACGTACGTCATTGTGTTGGTCCTACCTCCCTCAGAACTGGACTTCTGCACCATGAGTAGATCCATCTGCTGGTTCTGGAGGAATCCACCACTGACGTTATCTTAGGGCGCCCATGGTTGGAGCAGCATAACCCCGTGATTTCCTGGAGAACCGGGGAGATCCTGAAGTGGGCGAAGCTTGTTTCCAATCATGCATCTCCGGTTGTCCCATTCCTGTTGAGCACCCCCCTGAACCGCTACCAGTCTACTCCACCTCTATCGAGAGCCCGATCGAGCACCAATCAATCACCATTCCTCAGTGCTATGCCCCCTTCAGCGACGTCTTCTGCCTTAAGCAGGCCTCCAAGCTGCCTCCACACTGGCCATGGGACTGTGCAATTGATCTGCTACCGGGTGAACCAGCGCCAAAGGGAAGGATATATCCCCTATCCATTCCCGAGGAGAAGGCCATTGAGGACTACATCAAGAAGGTGCTGGCCCAAGGGTATATTCGTCCATCAACCTCCCCTGCTGCTTCCAGCTTCTTCTTTGTGGCAAAAAGGGATGGAGGTTAGAGACCATGCATAGATTGCAGAGATCTCAATAACATCACTCTTAAATTCCGGTACCCACTTCCACTCGTTCCTGCGGCCCTGGAACATCTCCGTGGTGCCACTGTGTTCACCTAGTTGGACCTCCGCAGCGCGTATAACCTCATCCGGATACGTGAGGGGGATGAGTGGAAGACCGCCTTCATCACCCCTCTTGGCCACTATGAGTAATTTGTTATGCCGTGTGGGCTTGTTAACGCTCCCTCTGTATTCCAGGACTTCATTCATGAGGTGCTTCGGGATTTCCTCCACAAGTCCATCCGGAGCTTGGCAGAACATCAGCACCATGTTGTGGAGGTCCTGCAATGCCTGAGGTACTACCAGCTCTATCTCAAAGCCGACAAATGGTCCTTTCATCAGCCCTCAGTGCAGTTCCTTGGATACACCATCGACCGCAGTGGCATCTGGATGGACGAGGGGAAGGTGAGCGCAGTCAGGGACTGGCCCATTCCTACCATTATCAAGGAGCTGCAACGATTCCTGGGCTTTGCAAATTTCTATAGACGATTCATACACAATTTCAGTTCTATCACCAGCCCTCTTACCAACCTTCTCCGCCAAAAGCCCAAATCTCTCTCCTGGACTCCAACAGCCACAGAAGCCTTCCAAGCCCTCAAACAAGCTTTTACGACCGCCCCACTCCTAGTACACCCGGACCCCGATCGACCTTTCATAGTGGAAGTGGACGCCACAACCACCGGATTGGGAGCGGTCCTTTCCCAGCAGCAGGGGAATCCATCCATGTGCCTTCTTCTCCCGGAAACTCAACCCGGCGGAGGTAAACTACGACATCGGGAATCGGGAATTGCTAGCCATTAAACTTGCCATGGAGGAATGGAGGCATTGGCTAGAGGGAGCCAAACACCCATTTCAAGTTCTAACTGACGCCGCTGGGCGTTATTTTTCACCTGCTTCCAATTTACCATATCTTACCGCCCAGGGGTAAAGAATGTTAAGGCCGATGCTCTGTCTAGATGTTATGCTCCCGAAGAGAAAACAGAAGATCCTGAACCCATCCTCCCAGACGAGATCATCGTCGCTCCGATCACTTGGTCAGCCGAGACTCTTCCTCCAGCCGAACCTTCTAATAATACTAATAATGCCCACCGAATCACCTTTACATCCCCAGGACACGACGCACCCCACTCATCCACTCTACACATACATCAATTGGCACTGGTTACCCGGGGGTCAATGAAACCCCCTCGTTGCTACGTGAACGCTTCTGGTGGCCCAACATGGCCTCGGATGTCAGAAGGTACGTGAGTGGATGTACCAGCTGCGCCATGTCCAAGAGCCCTCGCCACCTACCATCAGGCAAACTCCTTCCTCTGCCCATCCCTAACCGCCCGTGGTCACACCTAGGGGTGGATTTTATAACGGACCTTCCACCCTCTGACAATAATACCTGTATATTGCTTATAGTGGATAGATTTTCTAAATCCTGTCGTCTTCTTCCTCTAAGGGGCCTACCTACAGCCATGGAAATGGCTGAATAGACGTTCAACCATGTCTTCAGGTACTTCTACATCCCAGAAGATATCGTGTCAGATCGAGGACCCCATTTCATCTCCCGGGTGTGGAGAGCATTCCATTCCCTCCTAGGTGTGGCCATCAGCCTGTCCTCTGGCTATCACCCCCAGTCAAACGGGCAGACGGAGAGGAAGGTCCAGGAGATCCACCCGGAACATCCGCCTGCGTCTCCTCTGCCGCAAGCTCAGTCCCAAATTCATTGGCCCGTTCACCATCACCCAGCAGATAAATCCGGTCACATATAAACTCCAGCTTCCTCCTGAGTACCGGATTCACCCCACATTCCATGTGTCACTCCTAAAACCTCACCATCCTTCTGTTTCTCCCTCCACAGAACCTGGCGAGACGGAAACCCCCCCTCCTCTCCTCCTAGATGATAGTGCAGCTCATACAGTCAAGGACATGCTGGACTCCCGGCGGCGTGGTGGGCAGCTGGAATATCTAGTGGACTGGGAAGGATACGGTCCAGAGGATACTGGGTCCTACGCAACGACATCTTGGATCCCGCCTTACTGGATAGCTTCCATTCCATTCATCCCAATCGACCAGCTCCCAGGGGAAGACAATGCCCACCAAGTTGTCGGGGTCCCCGGCCCTCAGGAGCGGTTTCAGCGGTAGAGGTTTCAACTCCACACAATCACAGCGCACACCCTCACCTGAATACTAGATCACCACCACCTGTTCCTCATCACCCACTCATCAGCGCTGCACCATTTCTGCTTGTGTCTTTAAAAATAAACATCTTCATCTGTTACCTCCTCAGCTTCCTGAGTGATCCGTAACAATTAGGGTATCAATTTAATTTAGGGACCGACTCTCATTGCCAACTAGTTGCTTATTAGCATGCATATCATCAACATATTGGTTGTTTATTAGTTCTTATAAAGCTCATATTCTCCATGACCGTATTAAACATCCATAATTCTATAAAATACCTAAACTTACCAAATGCCTTACAAACTGTTAATGAACAGTAATTATGAGCTTATTGAGACAAAAGTTGTAATTAACAGTCAGTTAATAGAGAGAATTGGACCTTAAATTAAAAGCATAATTTTGCTTTTATAATGAAAATCAGTAAGATATGCTTTAAATATAAAAATATTATATATTATTTTTTTTATTTTTTTTACATTTTAAACTGGAATAGCTTAAATAAATTATGTTGTTTACTCATTAACGCTATAAACAGCATAAAAAAAAGTTTCAAAATCAGTATTGTATCTAGTCGGTATTGAAAAGTACATTTTAATTTTTTTACATTTTAATTTGACAAAAAATGTGAGTTACTAGGTCATGTTTTCCCCCTTTTTTTCCAAACCGCGACAAACATCCCGATTGTCTTTTTAGAATGTCATGGAAAAGTTGTGAATTATTGTGAAACTCGTGTATTAAATAAATTCAATGCACACAGAATGAAGTAGTTTATGTCTTTGGTTCTTTTAATTGTAATGATTTTTGCTCACATTTAACATAAAATCACCAATCTCAACAAATTAGAATACTTCATAAGACCAAAAAAAAAAAAAAACATTTTAGTGAATTGTTGGAAAAAACTTTAATTTACTGTGCATGTACTCAATACTTGGTAGGGGCTCCTTTTGCTTTAATTACTGCCTCAATTCGGAGTGGCATGGAGGTGATCAGTTTGTGGCACTGCTGAGGTGGTCTGGAAGCCCAGGTTTCTTTGAAAGTAGCCTTCAAATCATCATTTTTTGGTCTCTTGTTTCTCATCTTCCTCTTGACAATACCCCTCAGATTCTCTATGGGGTTCAGGTCTGGTGAGTTTGCTGTCCAGTCAAGCACACCAACACCACTGCATTTAGCCAACTTTTGGTGCTTTTGGCAGTGTGGGCAGGTGCCAAATCCTGCTGGAAAATTAAATCAGCATCTTCAAAAAGCTGGTCAGCAGAAGGAAGCATGAAGTGCTCCAAAATTTCTTGGTAAATGCATACAATTGGCATGCTGACTGCAGGAATGTCCACCAGAGCTGTTGCCCGTGAATTGAATGTTCATTTCTCTCTAAAGGTGTTTCAGAGAATTTTGCAATACATCTAACGGGCCTCACAACCACAGACCACGTGTAACCACACAAGCCCAGGACCTCCACATCCACTTGTGGATCGAGTGGCCCATGGTGGTGGTGGGGTTAGGGTATGGTCAGGTGTATGTTATGGACAACGAACAAAGGTGCTTTTTATTGATGGCATTTTGAATGAACAGAGATACCATGACGAGATCCTGAGGCCCACTATTGTGCCATTCGTGCATGACCATCACCTCATGTTGCAGCATGATAATGCATGGCCCCATGTTGCAAGGATCTGTACACAATTCCTGGAAGCTGAAAACATCCCAGTTTTTGCATGGCCAGCATACTCACCACATATGTCACCCATTTGTTTGGGATGCTCTGGATATATATAAAGAGAGAGAGACAGAGATAAATATTTTCTGTAAATTAGTAAATGAGTTTTAGTAAAAGTTTGCAAGAACTATACCTTAATATATTATTATAAATATTTTTGTTGCATTATTTATATTGAGTCAAGTAATACACTTGCCAGTTAGGGTGATACTTTAGTGTAGCAGAAAATAAATGTACAGTATATGTTTAAAAAAGCAAAGAACAGATCAAGGTTTCAAGATTATATTATAAATAATATATTTCTTACCCTCCCCCTCTTTTTTTATAGCAAAGATGTACAAAGATGCCCACTCGAGAGGGTTTGCTCCTTGTAATAGGACTTTTGAAGCAGCGTTTAGCATTTCTGTTTGAAATGACAATGCTGAATGGCTGTTATTATTGCTGTATTTCCGATGATATTATATTATTTTTAATGCACTCAGAATCTCATAAGTTATAGGAAACCAATATATTTATTTAATTACATTGCTCTGCTTTACAATGGGGATAATAAATCCATCATAGACTGTCCTATTAAACTCTTTCAGTCACAATGATGTTTCCTGTTTGTAAACAAAGCACAAAACGACCTTAATCAATTGCGTACACGTAAGCAAGCGGCTTCAGAGACTTGAAAATCACAGCTAGGCTAATGTGTCTTTGGAGTCTCATTAAGACTGCATGAAACCTGGTCGAAACAGGCAGCAAAGGGAGAGAAAATAACATTAGCCTTTAGCAGTGGGGAAAAAGTACAACATTGTGCAGACCCCAAGCATGCAGAAGCTCTCCACTTTCCACCGGACCACCTAAAAAGTTGCGTCAATAAACGCAGCATGTACAGAGGGGGAAAAACTCTCACAGGTTTTCTCAAACAGCACACACCCAAGCCTAACTCCCACAACATGACTATCACGCTTGGCGTTTTAACACAAACACAACCTTATTGAAAGGTGTGACCTTTATCTCTGTGATGTAAGTACTTGTATTCTGAGCCACTGAACTCGCAGGCCTTTTTTTACATGAATGAATGAATGAATCCCCCCACAGACAGTTAAACTGTACAATATTTAGCGCGATAGTTGTGAGCACGATAGCGTCAACCTCATCGCTGTAGTTCTTTTCTTAGAACAGAAGAGGTCTGTGTTTACACTGCACAGATGGGTAATCTAGCAGAACTCTGTGCTCTCACAATGAGCCCTCCAAAACTAACATTATGAAACGAACGGCACAAATTACTACCAAAATAGTGAACTACTTCAAAATAAACCCAGCTGATTTCAACTTTCATTGAAATATTAGCCCATTTTTCCACCTTTTCTGCTCTATACTACATGAGGAATAAGTTGTAAACATTTGGAAAGGCCTGTGTTTTTCTTTTCAAGAAATGTCTGGGTTAACATTTCCTTTCCTCTTAAGATCAAAGGCTGTAGCGCAGTGAATGCTGAGTGCTCATTGGCGTTAAATACACAGATTAAAGGTATGCAAACCTGGGTAACCCAAGCATTGTCTTTCCTGAGAGTTACTTACTCTGATTTTGTCAACTCTTTGTTGTTAATTTTATCTTAACAACACTAAATCCTAATAATTGTAAGTCCAAAAATCAGCAGGCCACAAATTTATACAGGTGTGATAAAGAGGCACTAAATAAATGTTTCAGATGTAACAGAAGTTAAAATAGGGCAGTATTTGCCAAAAGAGTTTTCTTAAATGCAACTAAAAATATATTTATGTAAATGTTTTCTCCCAACGTATCTGTAGACATGTTTTATATATTTTTGAAAATATATTTTAAATATAGATTAGAATTTATATATATATATATATATATATATATATATATATATATATATATATATATATATATATATATATATATATATATATATATATATACTTTTGGACTTTTGAAAGGTATCCCACAGGGGTCGGTCCTTAGACCACTTTTATTTATTTTAGATATTAATAATCTTGGTATAATATCACACATTCAAATTTTCATTGATATGTCAACAACGTGGTGATTTACTTACCTGCATAAATACTGAATTAGGCTTTGAGACATCTTCATTAACCACAATTTGTCAAACTTTTGCACACAAAAATGTCCATTGTTATTGGTGTAATAATGGACAAAGCAGCCTTAAATTGAGGTCTCTTTCAAACCATGCAGCTTTCTGTAAACCAACACTGAATTTACATTGCCATCTTGAATCCGATGTGAAACATCAGTTTGCAAGGATTCCTATTGAAAAGATTGGATTTCACCCACCAAATTTGGCCAAGCAACAGTGAATGTGATATTTATTGCTATTTTGTAAAATTTTGGTAAAATCCAGTCATTATAAAATGAAATATTTGCCCCAGATTTTGAACTGGGCTTTTCCACACAAATTTGCCACATTAATTTACAGAAAGCTGCTTGATTTGAAAATGTTTCACATAAGTGCTCCACATATGAGTATAATATTGACAATTGAGGTTTTTGTCTTTTATGTCACTGCATTTTTCAATAAGTAAAGATTAGAAATCTTAATTTGATAAGTAGTGATGAATTTGATTAATGTTAGCTTCAGTAATGTACTGTATACATTTTTCATGATTAAGACGAAAAACTTAAAGCTATCATTTCTAATCATGTACTGAATATTGCGCTCATGGATTTTGCCAATGGAATCGCCTAAAAATTAGGGGAAATATTGAAATTATCAGCAGTATTCCAAAAAAGAATCCCAATAGTACCTTTAAGCATTTCTGCTTCATCCCACACAATAATTTACTTAAAGTAATTCACTCCGAACACTTGACTTCTCATGACTTGGGCTTTGACATTTTTTTTATTTTTCCCTTAAAAAAATGATTTTGACTCCTATTTTTAGAGGCACCTCATTAATGTTAGATTGAGACCAAATTCTGCCATCTTTTCAAACCAAACCAAGTGAATGACAAATGAAACATGGGTTTAGAGGGAGGAATGTAATATAGCTGTCTGCCTGTTTTCGCTAATGAGCTTTGCCTGTTTCCTTTATGTTGCTCAGTTACAGACTAACACGAGCACCAGCAGCATATTCCAGAACTGTGGAATTCATTTTTGTCTTGGTTAGTCTACAAAACTGACAAAAAGTGCAGTCCTTTGCGGAAAATCTGTAGTGACAGATGCGACATCTTGCTATTGCATTAATCTGAATGAACATTTGTAATATTAAAACCATCATCCCACCACTTGACATTGACCCAATTAATCAAATTTTCAGGCATCAGAAAACTCAAAATATCTCATAAAAAATTAGCTGAACCTCCTAAATAGAGCAACATAAGCCCATTTTCCCATGACATTTTAAATCCAAAAATAGAAAAACTGGCTTTTTCCATTCAAATAAAGTGGATGGTGACCTTCATATGGATGGTGACCACAAATTTTGCCTAAATCTAGGTGGCCCTGTCTAAACGGATAAGATCGATGTTGAGTCCTAGCAAAGATTTGGAGGGAGACTGTGTTGATATCCCTCTTGGGTCCATCATCACCCTTAATGATGGGAGGTCTCTGGCTTGTCCTGGTAACTTTACAGCAATTGCCCGCTGTATGGCTCCCGCCTCTGTTATGGTTACTGCCGGAATAAAGCAAAGTGGTAAAATCATTACAGCTTTCCTGATGAAGTGCTCATTTTGATCCCATTCAATGACATCCCAGGTGTTCAATTGGGCCTCGTAGAAGCTTCATTTTGGAGTGATTTGGTTTGATGAAGAGATGTGGTAAAGTAAATGTATCTGTAGGGGGTGAGTGGTCGTCAACACATGGGATAAAATGTAGTTTTTAAAGCTGAAAGGTCAGTTAAAATAAAAAATCAGGTCACCAAAAAGGTCACACTTTATTTTAGGGTCCAATTCTCACTATTAACTAACGATTAACTATGACTTTTGCCTCAATTAACCCCTTATTTGCTGCTTATTAGTAGTTTATAAGGTAGTTGTTAAGTTTAGGGTATTGGGTAGGATTATGGATGTCATGCATTATATGTACTTTATAAGCACTAATAAACAGCCAATATGTTAATAATAGACATGCTAATAAGCAACTAGTTATTAGTGTGAATTGGACCCTATACTAAAGTGTTACCGTAAATTACAAAATCTGCCAAGAAAAGGTCTCAGTTTTAGTTCATATTATATTAATTGTAATTTTACATAAAGCATTATGTAAAACACCAAAATAATATAAATATAAATATAAATACTGTAACAAACATACTGCTCATTGTTAGATAATTTTAATGATGAACTATTGGTAACTAATAAAAAGTGTAAGAGTTTTACCACATAACAGAAAAAGTACTTTTGGTTGTTGGGTGCTAATAGGTGGTGTCTGATTAGTTCTGTTTACCAGCTCTTGTCATCGGTTCACTGTTCTCCAGCTCTTTGTAGTTGGCTGAGGTAGTGGCAACCCCCCATGGCAGGACACTGACATCAGTCTGTCTGGGGGGGCGCTGACTCATTCTGACATCATGCTGCTTTCACATCCGCCTGATGGCAACCATATCGCTGCTTCCACCTGATTGCTTTCTTCTCCTAATCGGGCTCCATCTGTCAGCAATCATCTGCTTCACAGCCCAACTTGGCCTTTTGTTCACCAATTGGCCCCACATGCCAGCAATCTTCCGATCAGCATCCACACATCAAGTCCATCTCTGTTTGTTTCCCGCGATGCTAATCACCTGTTTACATGTGTCCAAGCTCCACGTCCATGACACGCTGTGCCTGCTTAGCCAAACTTCAAAAGAGCAAACACTGAACTTCACTCATATAAGGCCTGAAAGATACTCTGCGCAAGTATGTAGAGAACACAATTCCATTCAAATGCACATGCATGATAATCTAAACTATTTAAGTTACTACTAAAGTGGTGATTTCGTATGAATTTGTACCATGTGATACTTATGAAAACATTAGATTTTAAGAAAAACTCGAGCATGAAGGACAACCCTAAACCTAACCATCAGTTGTGTGTGAACAGATTGTATAACATAATATGAATGAGATCATATAAAAATCACTGATTTGCCAAAAAGTAACACAGTTACAAATTTTATGTAGCAATGGGCTATTTCGAAACCCTGCTTCTTGAAACTTCGAAACATTTACAAATATTTAGTTTTAAGTTAGGGATTCAGAGCTTACGGATGCTGTTTCCACCACTGAATTAAAAGTGAAAAGTTGTATTTGCAACCTCTTATCTTTTTCCCCTCACAATTGTGAGTTTACACCTTGCATTTTTTTTTTCTCAGAAGTGTTAGATATAAACTTGAAATTTGCAACAAATTAAGTCAGAATTGTGAAATGCAATCTTGTAATTCCTCATCACTACTTTCAGGTCAACTATTCTGATGAAAGAGCAATAATTTGATGTGAATTCTTCTAAGGATGTTTTTGACACATTTATTGCTAATAATCTGTGTTATAGCACATTTATAACACATTGGTAACATGTTTATAATACCCTGTCTGACTTTCCTTTTCATGCTGAATCATTGGTGACCCTGCCTGTAAAATTACCATTTGTGATTTACTGTTTTCTACATAAAATCATCCTTTATAAAGTTGTAGAACATTCTGTGAAAAACAACCTTTATATCTTTTATATTGTTAGAGTAAGGCCGTGTCAAAGATTGAAATCATAGTTTAATTAATTGGTGAAATCAATATTCTTGATAATTCTTGTTATCTCATTATTAGATTTTGAGACTTTAGCCTGGATTTCACAAACAGGGTCACATGTTTTAAACCAGTTATGGTTATGGTTCGGTCACATTAGTGATATTTCTCGAGCGGAAAAAAAATTCAGTAATCTAATGATGAATTTGGTTTGAAGTGGATTGCTGTTTAAGATAAAAATGTATTCAATGAAAATCTGAGGATAAACGATTGATAGTGTAGAGATGTACTGTATGAAGCGATGAAGAGGGGAATCTTTCACCCTTTTGTTTCTGATTGGATTCCTGTTGAAAATCTAGATAAGGCCCACGAAAATTCACAATACATGTGTTATTAGGCACATATAGCTTACAAATATCTCATTGATTCATTGTCTATATGTATTTAACACACATTGCCAGTTTCAGAGGTCCAGTTATTAACTTCTAAAAAAACATATGTTTAACCAACTGTACTTAGTTGTTCATTTTCCCACATCTTATAACAATAAATATTTTTTTCTTTACTCGTAAGAACAGAACAGTCGCCACAATGCCAAACAAGTAAAGCCCGAAATAATGAGGAAAGTATATTCATAAATGTTGCATTCCATCTGGGAGTGCTTTAGCAAGAGGACGCATCAACAAGCTTACTTTCCAGCACTGAGCAAAGAAGCAAAACAAAACAAGTGTTTGGGCAGCACTCCAGGATAACTGGGAAACACCATCATAAACAGCTGCCCTTGAGAAACTCCAATGGAAAATCACACAGAGTTGGAAAACTTGTGGAGGACTCCCCTTAAATGTGAAGCTGCTTGTTGTGCCAGTTCATTGTTAAAACCATGACCAGAAACCTACTCTTTTTACAGGTACAATGGTTTTAATTTGTAAGATAAACTGTACCCTGAAAGAAACATGCTTTGAGGACGTAATTAAGCTTTATTCTGTAACAAAAGGCTATATGACAGATTCAATTCAAATAATTTGGTCAATTAATTTTAATAGCCATCACTGAATCACTGAACAGGGGCATCTGGCACAGTACAGCTACACTGCAATGCATTCGACTTTATTACAGCTATACCGTGCAAATATCTGTAAATTTAGTTACTGCTGTTAACAGCTAATAATGCATGCAAATCTAAAACTTTTGCTCAAAACATGTCAAATTATTCTCAAAAATGTACAATAAGCCACTTAATGACTCACAGTTGTAACCATTTTGTAGTTAGGGTTGCTGTGTAAATAGTACTTAATTGAAACTAATTGAAAGTACAACATCCAAACATGGTCATTTAATTTTTTGTTAGTATTGACTGAACTTGCGACCATATTTAGATAACGATGCCAGGTCAGGATGCATACAAACTGAATCAGAATTGAGTTAGCATTTTAGCACTTCTGGTTCCATCGTCCCAGAGTAATGGGTTTTTGGAATGGGAGTTTGTGATTTTTTTTAAAACTGTTACAGTTCTTTAAAAAGATGGTTGCTAAAAAGTTGCTAAATGGCACTGTTGGAGACATTAAATGTTATCTTGCCGAATAGTTTATCAATTTACAATATTTTACAACTGTAGTATAATTTATAGTACAATTAATTGTAGAATAACCAATTAATGGTTTCCTGCATTTTACATTGTTGTTAGACAATGTGTTTTTTTCTTTCTTTCTTTTTTTTTTGCTTTGACCCGAAATGCAACCACAAGTCTTCGAATGAAAGATGCTTGTTTTATCGCTTTTGTAATGATACAAAGATCCTGGGTTCGTACCATAAGGTAAACTCGTATTACGATTATTCCATGTGATTACGACATTTACCGTCTTAGTCATGGTGGAAGTGAAACTTTAACGATGCATAGTGCTTAAAGCCACTTTAAAATACAATTTTTAGGGCCATATAAAGCTGTTAGAAAGTATATAGTTTAAGGATTTTCTAGACAAAAAGATAACATTTTGTGTGCCCACCCTACCAAAATGATAGCTGAAATGTGGTACTATTATTCACTGAAATAAGTTTAATCTTACCATATGCAAAATCTCACTCACTCTGCTGTTATTTAATAGATTACATGCACAAATAATACAAACACAAGAATAGAAAAGACAAGTCTCCTTCACGTTCATCCCATCACCCCTTTAAACGCTCGCAGGAAACAGTACTGGCAGAGGAGGAAGTGACGTCGTTCAAGTTAACAATGATAGTGAGCTTCCCGAGGGGTTGAGCCTAAAAAAGGGACTTAGCGGGGACAAAACGGAAACACGACTATCACGAAGTAACACACTGAGACAGTGTTTGCAAGAGTTTTAAACTTTTAAATGTATTGCATTACAATATTGCATTACTCACTAGTAATTCTCACTACTTAGTTACTTAGTAAATACTTACTACTCAGTTACTTTTTATGAAAAGTAATGTGTTATGTTACTTTTGCATAATTTTTTTCTAATCTGGGGTTGCTTGTTTATTTTTAATATAAAAACAATTATTTATATATAACCGTTACCTATTTGCAACTTATTTGTAAAAGTTAAAGAGATATTCTTCTTGTAAATGAAAAAGTAACATGTGACTTTACTAGTTACTTGCAAAAGTAATCTGATTACTTACTTAACTTGCGTTATGTATAATGCGTTGGCCTCAACACTGTGTTGTTTTTTGTTGTTGTTGTTGTTTTTCACTCTCAGTGTGAGATGTTTCCTGTATGGATTATTTGCCAAGTGAGCCAGATATCATTTGGCAAAATATCACTTCTTTTTAGCTTCTGAAGCAGCGACAGCTTCAGGGCCCTCGGAGACACTGCAAAAGCGTCACAGAAACAGCTTCTCAACATTTGTCAAAAAACATTATTTGTGACAGATTGACAGATTGCCAATGGTGACAAAACATTAAAGGGACAGCTCAGCCAAAAATACAATGATGTTATCATTAACCAACCCTTATCCCATTTCAAATCCATAAGACTTTGGATATCATCGTAACATTATCTCAAGAGATTTATCTCCATCCAAGGCCATTTCATTAATTTGTAAACACACATTGTGTGTTAATTATTTTCTGTTTTAGCAGATCTATGAAATGAAACATCCTCCTTTGATGTTGAATTGCTAATGCATGAACCACATTTACAAAACATTGTTCTTTCCTTCACCTCTCATGTTGAATCACACATGGCAGACAGTAAAAAGAGCCATGTTTAACCACGTTTGCATTACAAAACAAGATAGAAATATAATAGCTTGCACGTGTTCTAGGTCATTGTCCTCTTGCACTTTGTTTATTGGTTGTTTGGGGTTTTCCTAAAAAGTTCATTTTGCCAAGCAACCCTCTTTTTCCATGTATAATAATGTTTTTGACATATTTTATAGTTGCCTTTTATAACCTAAGGATTTATCTTCTCCTATCAAAACTGAATAGGTCCAGTATGATTTCGGTGGAGTTTTCCAAGGGTTCACCACCAGTCAGTTACTAACCTCAGATTTACAACATACACACTGAATATGATTCCTCAATTAGAGTCACATTTAAGAGCTACTTATTTAATGTCGGGTGATAAAGATTTAATCATGACCTTGATTGACCTTTAGACTTTGTGACAAAGTCATTCAAGGTCATGATTAAATCTTTTGAAAAAGAATTGATCTTCAAAATCACCCTAAATCTTATAGAGACCACTTATGACCATACAGTCCTAAATGGATAAAATCAAGTTCCCTTAATTCTCATTAATAACCTTATTTCACTGAGAAATAGCAAAGTGAAAACCCACATTTGTGCACAATTAAAATCCAAAATGAGAGTCCAGCAATCCTGGGCAACTAGGAAAGAATGCAATGTTAAATATTAATCACTGTTCTGTGCTTGTCCACTCCCTGTGTTTTCCACCAAAAAAAGGTTAAATAAATGAATAAATAAACAATTAAGAGACTTCAGAATAAGACCATGCATTTAAGAGCCAACATTTTGGACGCACAGGATATTTCCACAAGTGTTTTTCATAAAATTGCTCCTTGCAGTACATTTGGGGGGCCTCGGTTTCACAGGATCGGTAGGACAGAAAGCAATAAAAACCTAGGGTACCCCTTAAATAGCATGAGAGGAGACTGTCATATGCTTTAAATCAGCGGCTCTCAACCCAAAAAATGGCGCACGGGTCTTTTATTTTTATTTTTTTGATGATCATAATTAATAAAAGTTAATAAATTCCGTCACCGTTTCAGGTTGCTGCTTCACGTCAATCAAAACTCTGACACCTGGAGCAAAACCGCTGGTTTAAATTTCCACATAATCAGGTGTCGATTAAGACGAGTGTATTCATGACATCATACTCCAGGAATACATTTTCAGATCCCACGTTCCCGAGAAACACTAGAACATTCCGATGACAAGAAACGTATTGTGCAAAACTTGCGAGAACCATCGAGATATGACATACGTAATCTGAAGAAGGTGGCACGACAGGGCGCCTACCTGGGCTTTAAGTGAAGGCAGATTGTAAGCTGACGAAAGCCAATACAGAGGGGGTATGGAACAAATTACAAGGCCTGGTAATGCATGAAGATCTAGAAGATAGTCAGAGGCTTGGATCAAACAGACACCTAACGAGCTGAGTGTGATGGACAAAGCGACCTGCTCCTGGCTCTGGCGTTCGCCGTGTTCATGCTAAAACGTGCTTTTCTCTCCCGAACGGTGAAAGTGAATTTGAATGATTCACTCATTCACGCTCTCGGTGAGCAATGGAAACCCTTGAATCGGTGCTAATTTTCCTATCAGCGTTAATTTCGGGCTTATGCGCCTTCATTTGATGTTTTCGGGGGTAAGTGGCTCAACATGTCGTCCTATGGGCCGGACTCTGAAGTCACATCCTCAGATGAATGAAAAACAGCCTTATGTTTTTTCTCCTTGGCATTTTTTTTTTCTCTCTCGCCGGGGGAAATGTGCATTGATATCCTGATGCAAAGGAAAAGACTATTCATGTTGGCATACGGAAATGAAATAGGGTGGCACTGGCCAAAAATGGCTCGATTTTGGTGGATTTGAAAATTTTATTTTGTTTTTGTTTGTTTTTTTCTGAACAGATTTTAAGTAGGGTAAAATGGTAAAAGCTCCATTAAATAATTTTAGTTTTGTCTTGTTTAGTTTTGTCTTGTTTTGTTTTGTTTTGTTTTGTTAGGTTTTGTTTGGTTTTGTTTGGTCTTGTTTCATTTAGTTTGGTTTCATTTAAATCCCAAAGTATAGGATGATCCAAATACATATCTACATAAATCATTTAGATTTATAAATAATGTTTTTGTATTTGTGTACATATGCTAGAGTTTTCTTGGGGGGTTGTAAAAAAACTGCAGAGAGTATGTGAGTTGATAAAAAGCTAATAATTAATTATATTATAAAAATGTAAAAAAGAAGGCTAAGTAGATAGATAGATAGATAGATAGATAGATAGATAGATAGATAGATAGATAGATAGATAGATAGATAGATAGATGCAAATTTTCAAAAAATATTATATTTAGGATAACATAGCCTCAAAATCAATGTTTATACAGGAAATGAGCTCAATATTAATGCATGCAATGACCTCATGGATCAGGATAGCGACAAACAGCTGTTTAGGAGAGTACTGAAGTGGCATTTGATGCTATTTAAGTGTTTTGGGAGGGGGGGGGGGGGGGTGGTCTAAAGTGCCCTTTACCCGGGGGGCCCAGTTGCATCTCACCTACTTGTGAGTCTGTTTTCCATTGCCTTGCCTAATTCTCGCTACATTGGAAAAAAAATAAAAATAAAATTCTCATTAAACTATTTTGTCTACACTTATGTATATATATATATATATATATCCTTAATTGTTTTTGTAATGTGATTTATTACTAGTATTAGCATTTATTATTATTATTAATACCAACTGAGATTCTATATCATTTTTCCAAGTTTCTTTCTTCACGGTGTTCTGTTGATTATGCCTGCTTTGGTGTTTCTGGTAGCAGAGCCACTGGAACGGCTCTGAAACAGCTGAAGTGTTCAGACACCTGGACACTGTCACAGCGCCAGGGTTCTGCCTGATTGAAAGCGGCAAATAAACACTATAACCAGAAGCATACCTCATGCTATGAGACAGATGCTATTCCAGCCAGTTCTTGATATCCAAAACCATAGTTTCCAGTGTAATATTTAGTAAAGATGAAACGTCCTGACAATATGTTCAAAGAAGCTCAAGGCACTGCAAATGTGCGTCTTAAAACTGATGGGAATAAAAATACTGATGTCATGGAACGATCTGTTTAATTACTTAAGGCGATAGTGAGTAAGAATGTGGTCTAGAACAGTGTTCAGCACTGCAATAATATTAAGCCTATTTATAGATACAGAAGGGAAATGAGGCCTTTTATCATGACTATTTATAGCATAAAGCATTAACACTAAATAAAAAAATAATATATATATATATATATATAAAAGAATAAACCCTACTCACCTTCACATCGCTTCAAACCCAATTAAGTATTATTCTTAACCAAAGAAAACATTTTGAAGATTGCTCTTCTTTTATGAAATAAAAGTGAATAATCGCTGCTGAGCCAAAAGAGTCCATACAAGTAGTCTATACGAGTTGTATAATAGCTTTAAAATACAAAATTATATGGAATGCAGATGGGGTCAATATCTTTACACAGAACTAGTGAAGTTTGACTGTGTCAACATGCACTGTTTGTCTGAAGCCGATGAAGTTTCTAGATTTGTTTATATATTTGCATATGTGACACTTGGTACATTGATATGTACATATACACAAATCAGACGTTGTGTTTATTCATTAAAGATGCCATAATGGTACACTGGCGTTTACATATGTTATGTATATTTGTTAATGAGAAAAGTCTTAATTTACATTGCAATGTAATTAATTTAAAATTAATTTACTCTAGTACAGTAGAAATTAGTAAAGAAATGTCATAAACTAAATAAAAATTACTCTGTGGATATATAGAATGTAAATTTGCTCTAAAAAGTAATGTTCACAATGTTCAAAATTGTCTGAATGCAGTAAAACTGTGCGTCTTTACATATATACTAAAGCAATAGTGAAAACGGAGGTGAAAGAGGTGTGCTAATGACTGATGCTTGAGGTTTTGGTCTGAAGCATTCTTGTTCATCAGACTGAAATCACTGGTTCTAATCCTGCTCAGAGCAAGTGAGGGGAGTAGAGCTGGAGATGGGCCGCATTTGTCCTTTTCCCTCTTTAGAGTGTGATTATTATATCTGAAAATACACAGCATTGAATATTATAGGTTTGTTGTTCATTTTAAATAGGTTCAAATACATAGTTTACAACTATAATTGGAAGATTTTTTTTATTTTATTTTTTTCTCCTTAAGAAGCTATATTGTTGGTACTGGCAGATATCATTCTGAATAATCAGCAATTGGTATGAGAAATTCGTCTATCGGCTGAAAAAAATAGTGTTGGTGCATCCCTACTATTGATGATTACAATATATGTTGCAATTATTATTATTTCCAGATAACATAAAATATTTGACTGCAATACTACACAAATTGCAATAGGCCTATAAACAGTGCTGGGTAGACAACTTACAAACAGTGCTTCATTGGTAAAAGAATAATTGCCGGATCCAAAACAGCAATTAAAAGGCACTGTGACCGACACTGACAACACAAATTCAGTTTTCCCGGAAACGTCCAATGATGTCACTAAACAATGATGCTACAATTATAGCGTCATTCACCATTTCTGTATGGACCTAATAGGGCCCAGGATTTTAAACCCCTGGGTAAAAAATGGGTTGCCAGGATGATTTAAGGAAAATTTATTTATAAGATACATTAGAAATAACAAAATTTGTTTTCGAAAAAAATTTAATTCAATCACAGTGTATATATATATATATATATATATATATAAGTTATAGTTATAGTTTAATATGCGAAACAGATGATCAGTTTTTAAAAAGGTGCAAGGCGTGGTGCTCCACAAATGTGCATCCTTACTGAATTTTACAAAAGCACAAATATTCTTTTGTTATTTTATTCTTTTTTTTTTTTAAACTGTGCTTTTGAATTTGTTACTATCTGTATGACCAAACATATATACATTTATATTTTATTTTTCAGCTGTTCGATCACGCTCACACAGACACCACATATTCGTAATTCAAACTTGAGATTGCAGTCAAAATAATATACAGTCAGCCAAACGTATAAAGGTTACACTGGTCTATTTAAATAGTCTGTTGTATAACTGGTCCTGTTATGCCAAACATATGACATTTCTGTCGAACGCACGTGAAGTACAAAGCATCTACATTATATGTAATTAATATTTTAACATTCAAACACATTGCAAATATGGTAACGGATTTGTGCCGAAAATAGTTTTGTTTGAGCAACAGACTGCAATTTAAGCAACGTTCCTACAACATGATGTTTTAGACAGTAATTTTCATAACACTGTGCATTGACACAGATCTTCTAATCACGATGAGTGAGTCGTTTTGTTCATATCCATCTCAAGCCTTTGAAAACAGAAGCATAATTACCCAAGAGTGAGGGAGGTCTTATTAGAGTGCGATAAAATCACCGGGTCTCCATCACGTGATGTCTTCAGCTTGAACTCTTTGCCCATTTACTCAGAGTTGCATATGACAACAAGGAGACATGGCATGGAAGTAATTATGAGTCTTTTGAAAAGCATCAAGCTTACCTTCTCTGACCTTCTGAAGAGTCTTATCAGCGAGGAGATGGCCTGATGAGATATAGTCTTTTATCTTTTCTTTGCTTTCACTCGTAAAATGGACCCACCAGAACTATCCGTTTTATAATATTTGCACTGATTCTTGACTAAACCCAGCAGGCACACAATGTCATAAGACGTTGATATTTGGTTACATTTTGGTTGCGATGTCGGGTGACCAAAATTCAATGTCAATTCAATGTTGAATTTCACTGTTAATTTAATGTCCAATACCTAACCTAGTTTTTAGGTTGAGTAACCAAAATCCAATGTTAATTGGCGTCAAATATTGACATCAACCTGATTTTCATTCTCAACCTAATGTTATATTAACGTCCTGTGCCTGCTGGAAATTTGTTATGAATAATATCATCGTTTGGTCCTTCAGATTCTAAGTAAAACTGAATTTCAAATACCTTTCATTTGTATTGATGTATTTAAAACAACAAGTATTTACACCACGTTGAAATCCCAACAAAATAACTATGGGCCTATTTTACTTTTACTGTATTGCAATTTAAACTCCAATATGAGTAATTAATTTAAGTATATATTTTTTTTTTGTAGAACTGACCAGTTCCAGTAAACTGGTATGAAATAAATAAATAAAATAAAATAAAATAAAATAACAATTTCAGGAAAATTTATTCTGAAATATAATTTTATATTTGTATGTTTCTCGTTAAAAACAGTAATAATGTGCAGTGCACGTATTGTTTTTCACACAAAGGTGTGTGGGTTGAATAATAAAGATCCTCTGGCATATATAAAGCCTTACAAACAAGAAAACAAAGTCAGTATCTCTTCAGTCATAGCGTCGCCGACCACAGCAAATTACCCGTGACTTAATAATGGCCAGATGACGGGTATTTAGTGAAGCTCAGCCTCTTTGGACCCGCATGACCCTTCGACACTGTTAACATTAACAGCACTGCTTTTCAAACCTTACAGCCATAAAAACAAATATTGCTTCGGTATGGGGAAGAATGAATTGATGCAATAAAGAAACAGGCATGCAATCTGGTACGATGATGGTTTGTTGGATAGCCTGTTCAAATCCACTTTGTTAAACCTTCATTTACCTGATTTACCTTCATGTGTAAATCAAACATATGTGACCTCATCTTGAAGGGGAAAAGGCTAATCTCATGTGCAGTATAAAAAGTACAATCTTTTATTTGGTTTGCTAGATTACTGTGTAAATATATATATATATATATATATATATTATAGTGCTTATCACAATTAATTGCATTCAGAATAAATGCTTCTGTTTACATAATATATGTGTGTATACTGTGTTTATGTAAACAAAAACTTTTATTTTGGATGTGATTAATTGACATGAAGAATTGGATATGGAGACTTTAGTTTATTTTGCATTTATCTTTTTTCTGTTGGGAGAGTAGTGGTTTCTGGAGATTAAAAATATAGGTTATATTTACTTTCATTAAGGTTTGCTTGTCTTTGCTTGAAATCCCTAATTGAACTCAATATGAGTCCTACAACATATAGATGACTGTGACTTCCATGCTGCGTCACTTGATTCTAAATTTACTGCTTTGTAAGACATCCAGAGCTTCCTTTTTGACGTCAGTGATGTGAAACGTCATTGGCTCTTGTGTGTCTTATGATTGACTGTGACACTCAAAGTTGAATGCAGTTTTTTTATTTGTATTTTTTTATTGAGATTTGAGAGCAATGGTGAAGATTTTCAGTGACTGAATTGCGGTCTGTTAGTCATATCCATGACATTAAATAGCTATATATAATGTAATATATGGGAAACCTTTACACTGCATTTATTATTATTATTATTATTATTTTTTTTTTTAGATTAAATGATCATGACTGCACATTTGTCTTTTTTGTTACATGCATTATATGGATGTTCATGGATTATTTGGGTTTTTGCTTTGCCTTAGAAAATATGCTCTAAGAACCTTTTACGAATGTTCCCATTAAGTTTTGAAAAACATTAATACTGAATGTTATTTAAATGTTTAAAATAGTCTTTTTTTTAATGTAACCAGTTTGCAAAGATTATGAGAATATTATTAAAAATAAAAACTGATCATTTTGAACGAACGTTCTATTAATGTTGCTGAAAAGATGGTTGTCAGAATGTTCAGATATTGTTACCAGTTAGTTGGGAAGGAAGGGATTTTTTAGAATAAGGATTCCAAAAAGGAATTTTTACAGAAAACTATTTTGGTTTCCAAAGGTTCAAAGATAAATTTCAATGAACTGTTCTTAAAAAAAAATTATATATATATATATATATATATGTTGTGAGTTCATGTGGGTAAGGAAGAGGACAAGGGGTCGGCTGGACTGCTGACGTTAATTTATTAACAAAAATAAAACAAACGTTTTCTAACACCATATGGTGACTTCTATTTTGCTGCGTTCACTCGGAGCTTTCGCTTTCCAGCTTCCGGTTTCCGGTCTCGGCTTCCGCCAGCAGTCCCACTCTCTCTCACTTGCTTCCGTCTCTCCTGGCGTTTTATACCCTCTCCACGCCAATTACTAGAACAAGAAACAGGTGATAATAATTTCTGCCCAAACCACTCACTTACCGCTCGTCTCCTGATCCTCTCTCCCGCTGCAGACTTCGCTAAACCACGCCCCCCCTGCCACATACCCCCACCGCCCGACTCAGGCCGGGGAGCCGTCCGGCCTGCAGCCCCCCCCCCCCATTTCTGGAGAGGAAGTCAGCCACCGCCATCTGAACACCCGGCCTGTGGACCACCTTGAATTTAAAAGGCTGAAGAGCTAGATACCAACGAGTGATCCAGCTTGCGGCTAATGTACAGCACCGGCCGTTCCTCCCCCTCTATCTCCTGGGACAGGACCGCCCCCAGCCCCCTGTCCGACGCGTCTGTCTGCAACAGAAAAGGGAGAGAAAAGTCAGGAGAGTGTAATAACGGCCCGCCACATAGAGCAGCCTTGACCTGGGTAAAAGCCTGCTGACACGGCTCCGTCCACTGGACCGTATCTGGCACCTCCTTTTTAGTGAGGTCAGTCAAGGGGCTGGTGAGGTCCGAATAATTAGGAATAAACCGCCTATAATATCCCGCCAGCCCCAAGAACTGCCTCACCTCCTTTTTGGTCTTGGGACGTGGGCAGGTCGCAATAGCGGCTGTCTTATCAATTTGGGGACGCACCTGTCCATGCCCCAAGTGGAAGCCCAGATACCTTACTTCCACTCGCCCAATCGCAAACTTCTTTGGGTTGGCCGTGAGGCCCGCTCCTCTCAGCGACCTCAGAACAGCCCTCAGATGCTGCATATGCCGCTGCCAATCATTACTGAATATAATGATATCATCCAGGTAGGCAGCCGCATATGCCGCATGGGGCCGCAAGATTCTATCCATGAGGCGCTGAAAGGTTGCAGGTGCCCCGAACAAGCCAAAGGGAAGGGTAACAAATTGGTGTAAACCAAACGGCGTTGTGAAAGCTGTTTTTTCTCGGGATAATGGAGACAAGGGGATCTGCCAATAACCCTTCGTTAAGTCCAATGTCGAATAAAAGCGAGCCGTGCCTAACCGATCAAGCAACTCGTCAACCCGCGGCATTGGATACGCGTCGAACTTCGACACAGCATTCACCTTGCGATAATCCACACAGAACCGGACTGAGCCGTCCGTTTTCGGAACTAAAACTATCGGGCTCGCCCAGTTACTGTTGGACTCTTCTATTACCCCCATGTCAAGCATAGCGCCTAATTCAGCCTGAACTACTTTTTTCTTGTGCTCAGGTAAGCGATACGGCCGGCTGCGAACTACCACGCCCGGCTCGGTCTCGATATGGTGCTGAATTAGGTTAGTACGGCCCGGTAGGGGCGAAAAGACATCGGCAAAATCTGCCTGTAACTTCGTTAAATCAGTGAGTTGGCATGGCGAGAGGTGATCTCCACCTGGAGCCAGGGCGAGGGATTGTGGTTTGAGATTCGCCTCTGGCCCGAGATCATCCTCCCCCCCAATCACCGTTGCCAACATCACTGATTCCGCCTCATTCCATTTTTTAAGGAGATTGAGATGGTAAACCTGATGCGACCCGTTCCTATCGGACCGTATTACCTCATAATCGAGATCCCCGACTTGGCGTGCGACCTCAAACGGCCCTTGCCACTTAGCCAATAATTTAGAGCTCGACGTTGGGAGTAATACAAGTACTTTCTCTCCCGGTGCAAATTTGCGTAACCTAGTTCCCCTGTTATACAGCCGACTCTGGCGGTCCTGGGCTTGTAACAAATTCTCCCTTGATAGCCGCCCCAATGTGTGGAGTTTTGTTCTCAAGTCCAGTACGTATTGAATTTCGTTTTTGCCCTGAGATGGTCCCTCCTCCCAAGTTTCTCTCAGAACGTCAAGCACCCCCCGGGGCTGGCGTCCATAGAGAAGCTCGAAGGGGGAAAACCCCGTGGAGGCTTGTGGGACCTCTCGCACAGCGAATAACAAGGGCTCTAGCCACCGATCCCAATTTTTGGCGTCTTCCTGAACGAACTTACGGATCATGGATTTAAGAGTGCGATTAAATCGTTCGACCAGGCCGTCCGTTTGTGGGTGATAGACGCTCGTTCGAATCGACTTAATGCCCAACAATCCGTATAGTTCGCGTAGCGTACGTGACATAAACGCCGTGCCTTGATCAGTAAGGATTTCTTTCGGAACCCCCACCCGGGAGATAAGACGAAACAGGGCATCCGCAACACTTTTAGCGGAAATGTTGCGGAGGGCCACTGCTTCAGGATATCGTGTTGCATAATCAACTATGACTAATGCAAAGCGATGTCCTCGTGCCGATCGCTCTAATGGCCCGATGAGGTCCATACCAATTCTTTCGAAGGGGGCCTGCATTAATGGGAGAGGGCGCAATGGCGCTTTTGGGGTGGCCGGTGGGTTCACCAACTGACATTCCGGACAAGACGCGCACCACCTGCGCACGTTGTCATGAATGCCCGGCCAGAAGAATCGGGTCATGAGGCGATTTAGTGTGGCTGCCTGTCACAAATGGCCCGCCATAGGATTAGAATGAGCCGCATGGAAAAGCATTTCCCTGCGGCTCTTTGGAACTGACAACTGGGTTGTATTTACTTTTGTCTGAGCGTCTTGGGTCACTCGATACAACCGGTCTTTTAAAATGGCAAAATAGGGATAGGAGAGCGGAAGGGCCGGTCAGAGAGGCTGGCCATCGATGGTGCGGACCTGTTGGAACGCATGTTTTAGCGTCTCATCCTGAGACTGCTCCAGGGGAAAGTCATCGTGCTCCGAGAGAGTTAGTCTCCCGATTCCGCTCGGTTCCCCTGAAGCCGGCCCCAGCAGTCCTGGCTCAGTTTCCCCCACCTGCACCTGCGCGGTCTCCTTCCGTGCCTTATTTCCCCAAGAGGCATCCACACATAACGACCCCAATAAAACCGTAAACGCGGGCCAATTCGTCCCCAAAATTACTGGATGCCGGAGGTGGGGACTAACCGCCACCTCCACACTATGTTTTTGTCCCCGAAATTGAATCAAAATTGGGACGACCGGATATTCCACCACATCCCCGTGTACACACCGCACCTTAACCACGCGGCTTGTATCCAACGCCCCCGGTTGAACCAGGCTTTGATGGATTGAGGTTTGGTTACATCCTGAATCCACCAAGGCCGGATATGTACCCCCCTTGATACTCACGGGTATTTGGTACTCGCCAGCCTGACCGGGGGTGGCCCGTGGGTCATCCGGGACCTGGACCATCATCTCCACCTCCATCACTGGACACCTGTCCACGAAATGCTCCGGGTCCCCGCAACGCCAACAGGCCAGCCCAGACCTACCCGCCGCCCCAATGGCAGGGAGTGGAGAGGGGAATTGGCGTGGAGAGAGCGGAGAGACGGAAGTACTGTCCCCTCCCGCAGCCCTGAGGCCCGCCCCCCTGGGCGGGGCCCTTGTATTCGCGAAACGGCCTTGGTCCGTCCCGCTCCGCCCCCGGGGCGGGACACGAGGAGGGCCAGGTGGACGGGACCTAGGGAGAGGGACAGGGCGAGAGAGAGAAGGGGGAGAGAGAGAAGGGGAGAGAGAGTTAGTAGGTGGGGGTGTGCCGACCCCTGGGCACGCCACCATGTGGTCCTCCGCCAGGTGGATGGGCGATTCCAGCGACGCGGGGCGGTGGCACTGGACCCACTCGGCCGTCTTCTTGGGGAGCCGAGTGATGAACTGCTCCAGCACCACCAGATCGACGACACGCTCCACGTCGCTTCCCTCGGCCAGTAGCCACTTGCGGCAGGAGTCCCGGAGCTGTTGGGCCAACGCGAAGGGTCGGCCGGCCTCGCCCAAGTCCAGGGAGCGGAAGCGTTGTCGGTGTTGTTCGGGCGATCGGCCGACCCGCTGAAGGATGGCCCTCTTCAGGTCGTTGAAGACCAGGAGGTTCGCCACTGGAAGTTGTTGTGCGGCCACCTGTGCCTCGCAGGAGAGCAGGGGAATGAGGCGCACCGGCCACTGCTCACGGGGCCACCCGCAGGCCTCGGCTGCCTTCTCAAAAAGTTCCAGGAAGGCCTCCGGATCATCCTGGGCCCCCATCTTGTGCAGTGGCAGGTGCATGGCGGGCGGCCCGGCGGCCTCAGCGCGAACCTCCCGATCGAAACCAGCCCCGGAACCTCTCTTGGTCCTCCTGCTGGGCCTGGACGATGGCCTGGAACCGTCGCTCCTGATCGGTCCTCAGATCCAGCAGCGCCTGGTGTTGCTCGCGGTGGAGGACCGCGAGGGAAGAGATGATGTCCGCAAGCGGCGTGGAGGACGGGCTTTGCATGGCGGCGGCGTCGGTCCGTCTTCCTTCCCGGGTTTCGGCACCAGTGTTGTGAGTTCGTGTGGGTAAGGAAGAGGACAAGGGGTCGGCTGGACTGCTGACGTTAATTTATTAACAAAAGTAAAACAAACGTTTTCTAACACCATATGGTGACTTCTTTTTTGCTGCGTTCACTCGGAGCTTTCGCTTTCCGGCTTCCGGTTTCCGGTCTCGGCTTCCGCCAGCAGTCCCACTCTCTCTCACTTGCTTCCGTCTCTCCTGGCGTTTTATACCCTCTCCACGCCAATTACTAGAACAAGAAACAGGTGATAATAATTTCTGCCCAAACCACTCACTTACCGCTCGTCTCCTGATCCTCTCTCCCGCTGCAGACTTCGCTAAACCACGCCCCCCCTGCCACAATATATATATATATATATATATATATATATATATATATATATATATATATATATATATAGTGTGAAGAAAATTTCATGACCTCTTTCCACGCTCAAGAAGCATTTGTTCAATGAAATGCTTTTTTGCTCCAAAAAAACAAAGGTTCTTTACTGGCATTGATGGTTCCATAAAGAACCTTCAACATCCATGGAATCTTACCATAGCACAAATGCTCTTTATAGTGGACAGATGTTCTTTAGATTATTAAACATTATTATTCACTGAACAGTTCTTTGACAAAACCAAGAGTGGTTCTTCTAAGGCATCACTGCAAAAACACCCTTCTGGAATCATACTTCTTGAAATCAATTTGAGAGGTTCTTCATTGAACCACAGATGCTAATAAAGAAACTTTGTTTTTAAGTGTGTTCATTTACACACACACACAAAAAAACTATATTTGGGCCACACTGTCCAACAAGAGAAGAAAAAATGCAATAGCCTGCTGTGAATACTGGGGAAAAGTCATGAGGATTTGATGTCATTAATGTTTTCTATGAGAGCACCTTCATGGACTTCAGCATGCTGTGTGCAGTAGAGTCCATTCTCTCAACTCTGCTGGCAAGTAATGTGACATTACACCGGTTAAATTATAGGAAATCTACAATTTTCAAGGAAGAGATTCAGAGTACAGGAATCTCTCAGAAGCAAAAAAAAAAAAGTCAAGGTATCAAAACATCTTCCAAGAAAAGAGTGTCCCAATTACTTCTTTGAGTACTTCTTACTCCTGGAGCCATTTATTGGAATCTTAAAGAGATTATGAGAGAGTACGAAACCAAAATTATTTTAAATTAGGCAATGAAATGCCTGCTTTCCCAGTGTGGTCTGCCATGATGTTTTAACTCACAGTGGCGAGGTCAAGTCAAGCGCACCTGGGTTAAAGCTTAGACTTTGAGAGGAACTCGTCCGCTGCCAGAACAAACATCAAGAATTTCCAACTGATTCCACCATTCTGCAAAGATTACCGTATTTTCTCATAGATGCTAATTTCTTTCTAAGAGTGACAGAAATCCTCTTTTTTCCTTTAATCTGGCCGGTATAAAACAGATAATTGAGCCACAGCGGAATAATTCAACTCTTCCTGATTTTAGTCCCACATTTCATCTGTAATAATCATAAAAACCTATGACAAACCGCATATGCTCTAATTTCTAGTAGTTTCCGTATTGAATCACCATTTAGCGGCTCACAACGTAAATATTTTGTTAGCGACACACTGGCTGTAACCTCTTCTGGACATTCTGAACGATCCTACTTTAAGATTCCAGAGGTGTGTCCCCTGTTCGTTATAGAAGGAATTTTTATTGAAAATCGGAATGATGTGGGAAAATTCTCAGTGGTACAAAGCTCTTTCCACAGTTTTCATTCATTATAGTCACCGATTCCATGTTTTAATACAGTGAGAACTACATAAAATACCATTTTAAATGCCTACAAAACCTTAACCCTACATACAGAAATTAGTAGTAACTTTGTAAGTACACAGGTATTAGGGACACAATATAAAGTGGTACCCAAAAGTTATTATTATTATTTATTTTTAAAAAATTTTTCTGTAAGTCAACACTTGGCCCTTAATTAACTAGATCCCACTGTTGTTGTTGTTTTTTTTAATACAGTTTTTGTTAAAGTAATGTCTGCTGCCATGATAATGTGTACTGTACTGCCAAAAACACCTTCTAAAATGTCTGTAACAGGGTTGATAGGTTTTGGGGGCGGGGAACAACCCTGTAACTGACATTTTAGATGTTTTTTCATTTAAAACCAAAGTTTAAACAATTTAACATCCAGAGGTGAATGAATAACATCTTGTGAAGGTTGAGCATATTCACTCACTGACCATTGTAAGTAAGCAAGTAAGTAACTACAGAAATAGAGCATTTCAGTAGCGTTTCAGGCCAAAAACATAGCAATGCCTGGTGGCTCTTTATGACAATTACTCACAATAGCATATCATAAATAAACTTGTATTTAAGAAATCTGGTGAAATTAACCAAACCTGCATCTAACTGAACAGTTGAAGTTTCATGATGTTGTAATCTTGTAATAGGATTGTTTCTTCAGACAGACTTTTTAAACTTAATTCTGAAGCAGGGGATCGCAGTTTCCACTAATGCTGCTTTGTTGTTGTGTTTTTTTACCTAAATGGAAGAAAATGTATTTTGGTGTCAAAATAGTACTGTTGTGATTTACTACAGACACGCAGTGAAAAATTTGCACTGAAAAGGTGTGGACACAGTTATGTTTGCGTATGACCTAATTGAATATGCTTTTGTAGGAGTTTCCCTTTCAGAAGCTAAATTTAAGGGAGGAGGAGATTATTAAAATTTCAGTTAGAATTTAAATTTTAGACCAATCAGAGGCTCAATTAGAATTTGTTGAAGGAATGAAATACATTTTGGTCCAAAAATAACAAAAAGTATGACTTTATTCAGCATTGTCTTCTCTTCCGGGTCTTCAAAATATTCTTAATGACGCTCTGATGTCACATGGACTACTTTGATGATATTTTTCTTACCTTTCTGAACGCCATTAGGGTGAGTCATTAATGACATAATTTTAATTTTGGGGTGAACTAACCCTTTAAATTCCCCTAAACAATTTTTGTGCTTAATGCACTATTATTGTGCAGTAGTGCTGAAGTCCAACTAAAAACATACTGAAGTATATTTGATTCTGCTAAAGTGGAACTATTACATGTATTCTTCAGGTTCACTTTAAATATATATTCCATTTAAAGACTAATATTATTCAAATATCATACATTAGTAGTGTCTTCATTAGTAGCGACATAAAAAAAAAACATGTTATAAAGAATAAAAATAGTGTAAAGTATAATAGTATAAAGAAATGTTCATGTCATGATCTCAGTGGGGTCTGAGGCTTTTTCTGTCCTCGAGCACATGATTTAGGTTTTGCTGGCTCGCCAGGTGTTTCACTATCCCCACTATGTTTTCTCCGCCCTTCTTGTTATCCCTGTTACATATTCTCCTTCACCTGCACCCTGTCTTATGCTGATTATCTTCCCTTTATCATGCCCTTGTGTTTGCTGTCTTGTGTCAGTCCGTAAGCATTGTTAAAGTTAAGCTTTCTCTTCGCTAGTCATAGTTTTCTGACTCCGCTTTTTTATGTTATTTTTTCCTCTGTCTAGTCGATCTGGTGTTCCTGTTTTTTATCCTTTTTTCCCTGCCTGGTCTTTCTTGCGGAATGCTGACTGTTTTGTGCTCTAGCCAATTAAGTCCTCTGAGTTTTTATCAATAAACGTGTCATTCATTCAACCGCACTTGGATCCTGGTCCTTTTCTTGACAGTACGGACTGACCAGAGATGGATCCAGCAGGCGAAGAGTTTGTTCTGTCAGCTATCGCGCATCAAGGTGCTCTCTTCGGCCACCAAGCCAGCCAGCTTTTGTCCACCGCTCAGGAGGTAGAGACTCTCACTGCCCAAATGGCTGAATGTGATCGCTTCCGTGAACTACAAAATGTTCTGTCGTCCACTGCTCCAGTGGTTCCCCAGCCTCTTGCTCAGTTCGAGCCCGACCCGCACGCTAACAATCCGCCCTTGTATGACGAGATCCGAATTCATGTCGGGCGTTTCTATCCCGATGTGCGATGGTATTGGCGCTGCAACCGCGCCGTTATGCTACAGAACGTTTGAAGATCGCATTTTTGCTTGGACTTTGAGGAATTTCGCTGTGAAATGTTGACGTTGTTTAATCGCTCCGTTAAGGGGGATGAGGCTGCTTCTAAACTCGCACTGCTCCGTCAAGGTGGACCTTCTGTGACTGAGTATGCCATTCAGTTTAAGACTCTAGCGGCTCCTTGCGATTGGTATGAGGGGGTGCTGTGGGCTATGTTTCGGGAGGGGCTGAACTCTGACATAAAGGAAGAGATTGTGACACACGAGTTACCTAAGGATCTGGAGGGCTTTATTGATCTGGCCACTCATGTCGAGAGTCGTCTTCATTTGCATCAACAGCGCTTGGCTTCCCGTCCATCTTGGACGCTAGAGGATACCCAGCCATTCAAGGCTTAACAACCGCCTCAGTCTTCCCAGATGGACTGTGATCCCATGCAGTTTGGTCGACTTCGATTGTCTGCTGAGGAAAAACAACATAGGCTGGTAAAGGGCCTCTGTCTCTATTGTGGAGGGTCAGGTCATTTTGCTCAATCGTGCCCATTAAAAGCCAAAGCCCACTAGTCAACCGGGGAGTGCTGGTGGGCGTTTCTCCTCTTATCTACCCTCAGTCATGTACCCAGCTCTCTGCCACCATCAAGTACCAAGGCTCAGTCCACTCCTGCAAGGCACTTATTGATTCTGGCGCTGAAGCCAGTTTCCTGGACTACTGCACGGCTAAGAATTGGGGCATTCCAGCCATTCCTCCTCCTTCCCCTGTCAAGGTCTGGGGCCTCTCTGGTCAGCCGGTAGCCACCATCACCCACACCACTCCACGTGTAAGTCTTGTTGTTTCGGGCAATCACCATGAGTCAGTTGTGCTATTCCTTTTGGAGTCCCCTCACGCCAGACTTGTTCTGGGGCATCCTTGGTTGGCTCAGTACAGCCCTCATGTGGATTGGTCCTGCAGTCAGATTGTGTCATGGATTCAGTCGTGTTATGCATGTTGCCTTGGTCCTGCCTCTCCTCCTGTGTCTGTGTCTCCTGTGTTGCAGGTGGAGGCTGCTGTCCACACTGGGGTACCCGCGGAGTAGTTTGATCTGCAGCTGGTTTTCAGCAATTCCTGGGCCACCTCGCTGCCTCCTCACCGGCCGTTTGATTGTGCCATCAATCTCCTCCCAGGCACTTCCCCGCCCCAGGGGTGCCTATTTTCCATGTCAGGTCCTGAATGAGAGGCTATGAACGCATACATTCAAGAGTCCTTAAAAGCCGTACTCATCCGCCACTCGTCTTCCCCTGCTGGCACTGGGTTCTTCTTTGTTAAGAAGAAGGATGGCTCTCTGCGTCCTTGCATTGATTATCGAGGGTTAAATGACAACTATAAAGAACAGGTACCACTTGCCATTAATGTCATCTGCCTTTGAACATTTGCAGGGAGCCAAGGTCTTCACTAAATTAGATCTCTGCAATGCCTATCATCTCATCCGTAGTCATGACGGCGATGAGTGGAAGACAGCCTTCAATACCCCCACAGCACATTATGAATACCTGGTCCTTCCATTTGGGCTTACTAATGCTCCGGCTGTCTTCCAGGGCATGGTCAATAGCGTGTCGGTAACATGATTAACAGATTTGTCTTTGTGTACCTTGATGATATTCTCATCTTTTCTCCATCCCCTCAGGTACACACTCAGCATGTGCGCCAGGTCCTCCAACTGCTACTGGAGAAGTGCGAGTTCCATGCCAAGTCTGTTTCGTTCCTGGGCTTTATAGTCTCAGCAGGGGAGATCAAGCCAGATCAGGCCAAGGTCAAGTCTGTCGCCAAGTGGCCAGCCCCCAACTCCAGGAAGGCTCTGCAGCATTTCTTGGGCTTTGCCAATTTGTATCGGCAATTCATCAGGAATTTTGGGCAGGTAGCCGCACCCTTAACGGCGCTCACCTCCATTAATGTACCGTTCACCTGGAGTACTCAGGCTCAGGAGGCCTTTGATAGCCTTTAAAGTCCTTTTTTCCGTGACTTGCCTCTCGTTACTCAGAAGCCTGAATCTACCAGGCGGCTGACTCTACTTACCTCGCTGTCTGCATTGCCTTTGGATTCTGGCTACGGCTTTCCAGTGCTGACTCGCCACCTGTTCCCTGCTGCTGTGTGACTGATGCCGAAGAGATTCTGCACTGGTCTTTCTTGCGGAGTGCTGGCTGTTTCGTGCTCTAGCCGATTAAGTCCTCTGAGTTTTTAGTCAGTCGATTAAAACTTTTGATCCAATAAAATTTTTTGTGTTAAATAAGAAAGTATCAAGAAGACAATACTGTCACAGATCGGTCAGGCTCACCAATCAGCCAATCCCAACGCACTCCCTCACCTGAGTTAAAATCACTCACATAAAAGCACACACCTCTTTCACACTCACCGCCCGATCTCGTAGCTTCATTACATAGCCTACCCAGTTGTAAAGCTACTTCTACCGACTCTATACCAACCTTGCTACTTACCTGTCATTGATTCCTCTTCTAAATCCCAGTGTCTCTCCAGTTTTTCTCCAGCGTATCTCCCGTGTGTCTCCAGTGTTACGTCCTCCAAGTTTCCCCTCCTGTGTGAACCCTGAGGTGTGTGCAACGTGTGTGTTCCCCCTGGTAACTCCACACCGACGGCTCTGGATTTCCTCATCCTGTCTGTCCTACCGGAACCAGCTTTACCAGTTCATCCTCAGTCTCTGCATTTCTCCAGTACCCTCCATTTCTACATCAAATAAACTAACACGCTCTTACCTTATGTCCCAGTGTCCGTTTGTTACAATTACAAATTGTAGTTTAAGAAATAATAAATATTTTATTTGATTCAACATAAAATGTATTACACATCAACATTTAAGATGTAATAGCCTAATGTAAACTATGGGACATAAAATAAGATAATTTAGGAAACATCTCAGTATATTTAGGTCATACAATGAAAGTCACTGGAACCCAAAACAGCTTTGTTAACAACGGTCTTCAAAATACCTTCTTTTATGTTTCGTTAAAAAAAAAAAAAAAAGTGAATTTCCCCTTTAATGTTTGTATTTATTATTATTATTATTATTATTATTATTATTATTATTATTATTATTATTATTATTATTATTTTAATTAATTTCTGTATTTATAATTTGTAAAATACATTTTTATGAAATCATACTCTAAATAAGAAACTAAATCTGCAAACAGGTGGCTTTAAGTGTCATCATTCGATTCATTCAAACAGCTGATTTATTCAGTAATTCAGTAAACGGCTCTTTTTATGAATGGGCTTTGTATCATTGATTTACACGATTTGTTCAAAATGCGGATTCATCCAGAAACTCGGCTCGGAGACATACAACAATTCTGCTACGGCTTCAAAGGAAATGTATTCTCTGCCAAATTTAGCAAAAACATATAATATTGTGTTTAAGATATAATTAAGATATAATACAATATCAGCTTCTTATTTAGGGCATAATTGCAATTATGGAGTTTTTTCCCTGCATTATATTTATCAATAGTTAACTATATTAATCATCATTTGCACATGCTTTTGAGTCATACAATTTTAAACATTAAAGTGCTCAATTTTGTTAACTGTAAGACCTTTTCTGTGAGCTTCCTCACACCCAAAGCGTGTGCACATGGCGACGCATCTAAGAGCCAAAAAACCTTTGTGCGTAAACGGCCAAATACATTCAACAATATGTCAAAGTGCCTGTCTTGATGAATATTCATGTAAACAGTCGATTTATTCTTATTCTTATCCTTCGGATGAGATGATAAACCGAGGTTCTGACACTCTGTGGTCATTAAAAATCCCAGGATGTCTTTCGAAAAGAGTAGAGGTGTGACCTCGGCATCCTGGCTAAATTCGCCCATTGGCCTCCGACCATCATGGCCTCCTAACAATCCCCATATCCGCTGATTGGCTTCATCACTCTGTCTCCTCTCCACCAGTAAGCTGGTGTGTGGTGGGCGTTCTGGCGCACTATGGCTGCCGTCGCAACATCCAGGTGGATGCTGCACACTGGTGGTGGATGAGGAGATACCCCCAGACTATGTAAGCGCTTTGAGTGCCTAGAAAAGCGCTATATAAATGTAATGAATTATTATTATTATTATACTTAACACTATACGGTATACGGGCTATTAAGTTAATGTAAACAGTTCAGAAAAAAAAATAAAGTATGCGTTACTAGTTTGATCCATGCATCTTAAAGAGACAACAACCTAAATAAACAAGTTTGATCCAAGCATCTTAAAGAGACATCAATCTAAATAAACAAGTTTGATCCATGCATCTTAAAGTCACAACAACCTAAATAAACCTGGCGCTGTCTGTCATTAATGTTTATTTATAAATTGAAGAATAACCAGTTATCTTAAAGTTAAATAGACTATTCTGTTTCTGTGGTATTTCTGTACCTGAATATTACTGTTAAACCTACCAGAAATTTTTTAATTGTATCTTGTTATTGTATTTGTTTGTGCCATTACTAGTCATTGATCTCTTCTTATTTTATTACTGACAGTTTACTTGTCTTTTTTAATTAAAATAAATTCAATTCAGAGTTTTATGTTGAAACATTTATGTTGGATGATTCTAATTAAAATATGTCAAAAAAAAAAAAAAAAAAAAACTCTAACTCCCCCCTCAAATGAAAAAATAATAGCCACCTAAAAGGGGAATCCCTCCTCCCCCATTTTCCAAAATGAAGTCCAGGCCCTGATATTTGTTAGTTAAAAGTATAACTATTAACTTACATGTATACATGTAAAGCTCATTGTTTCACTCAGAAATATCTCACAACAGAAGACAAAGTCTTTTGCATCTTTCATTTCACGTGAACTTCTAAAATATATCTGAAAATATGGAAAATTGGTTTGAGATATAGTACAAAGCCAATCGGTAATTATCGTAAATGGAAATTCCCAGTGTCATACCCAACTACTTCAACTCTCCAGATTTCTGTTCACCCAAGAACGTGCCGGATCTAATGATGCATGTGAATTAAAGAGCACTGGCATCACGTTGAGGGTGTTCCTGTAGCGAGGCCACGGAATATAGCTTGTGTGGGATGACGGCTTTAAAACACCCCTCCCGATCACACTGTTTCCTGCACTGTAATAAATTGGCAAACATTCAGGCAGCTCTGTGTTATCTCACAAGCAAAGGCCCTTTTGAAAAGCTGGCCAGGATTACCCAGCAAGCTGTTCAGGAAAGATTGTGGAGGGGGTGGACACTGAGTGGCCAGGAAGTGCAGGGTCTGCCTAAGTGACGGAGGATGCCCAGGAAAATCCTTCACTTCTGTGACTGTGATTCCAAGTAACTCAAACCTAATTAGTCAGTGTGAAAAAAAGAGTTCTGTTTTCTCTTGTAAAGTAGAAACACCATATTGCGTAAACAGTATTGTTAAAAGAAAAGGTCCAAAAATAAAAATTATGTCATCATTTACCCTCATGTTGTTCCAAATCCAGACGACATTTGGTCAAAGACAAAGGTAGAATTTCGAGAAAATCTCAAAGGTGTTCTCACACAATGAAAGTCAATGGGGGCAAGCTTAAAAAATGACACACATTCACACATACACACACACATACACATAAAAAAACTGAAAAGATAATAAAGGTGAAAATGTTCTGTAGCTAAATAATAACGTTGAGTGAAGTTTTAATTGGTATTGTCCACAAAATCTCCTGAAGGTGCGCTTATTTTTCCCACACAATGAAATCAAATTGGCTCAAGCTTCAAAAATAAGACATACTACAAAGTATTAAAAGATTAAATCTTCTATAGCAATAATATTGCTTTATGTTCAGAACAGACTGAAATGTGAACTGTCAATGATCACAAAATCTTTGCAACTCAGGAAAATTTCTAAAAAAAAAAACTGTTTTCAAAAACAATGAAAGTGAATCAGGCCGAGCTTCAAAAATGACACTATTTCAATAAAATTACTGAAAGCTTAAGACTTTCATAGTGATACGATATTTGAATGGACCAAAATTTACATTGTTGGCCGCAAAATTTTCGCAACACAAAAAGGGGAGGTCAGGAAAAACATGAATGTGTTTTTGAATCAGGTTGAGCTTTCAAAAGTACTAAAAAGTAATAAAAGTTCAAGACTTCTAAAGTGATACAATACATTTTTGTCAACAACAGACTAAATTCTAACTGTTTTTTTTTGGCTATAAAATCTTCACGACTTAAATGGAAAAGTGTAATTTTTTTTCACACAATGAGATTGAATGGAATCAAGAATGACTCTAGCACTATACAAGCAATTCAAGTTCATGTCTTCTATAGCAACATAACTTTGTGTCAAGAACAGACATAAATGTGAATTGTTATTGCAGCTAAATCTTCGCAACGTCAATGCACAATATATAAATTTGAACATGAAGGAGATTTGCGAGATGCTGAAGACAGCCCAGATAATAGGGAACGTTATCACAACTTGTTGTTTAAAAGTTACATAAAAGATAGGACAAAACATTTTTAAATGATAATATATTGTCATATGAATTACTTACGGTGTTTTTTTGGTTTTTGTTTTCATGCCTTTTTTGGTATGCGCCAGCATTTATCCATATTCCATTTCATTGTATGGACTAAACACTATGAAGTTTAATTTAATCCTTTTGTGTTCCATGAAGGAAAGAAAGTCCTGTGGGTTTGGAACAACATACGGGTGAGCAAATGATCATTTTGGGGTGAACTATTCCTGTAGGCAAAAACTACATAAATGATAAATGATGTTTGCCTCGTAGATGTCCTTTTGTATAAAAGTTTCCCAACATCGTTTTATAGCTTTGACCTGAGGTTAGATGTCTCCAAGTCTCGAAATTATTTGTGGAGAAAGAGCTGGTTTAGATTTAGACAATTGCGATTAATATAATGGAGGTCCAAATTTGGCCGCTCGAATCAACGTTTCCACAGGAACCAATACTGCTGCCATCTCGATTTTTGTTATCGAACGTAGCTAAAGAGAGTGATTCATGAAATGGAAAAATGGACGTTGCTGCTGCTTTAAGTAAAAACATGATTGCACTCCACCCAACTTCAACATATCTACCAAAAATCCATTTCGACTGGATCTAGCGCTGATGTTGGATGGTCAGATACAACGATACAACGTTGACATTTAGCACCAAACGGAAAGAATCGTTCATCTTCTAAATCTAGTCAACTGACTTAATTTTTAATAGGCTGTAACCGACCATCTAAAACCCAAATGGAAACTCATAAGTGATTGAATGGGAACACGCAATGGAGGTAGCAACTTCTTTAGAAGTAACTCACAACCATCAGTCAAACACTGGTAATATATCTACTAATATAAGAAACTTATTTCAGTGTATATGATAAAATGTGCTCAGTGTGTTGTGCCTCCAGGACCAGTGTTGGGAACAACTGAGTTAGCCAATCCCTGGTCTTTTGTTTTAGTGTTAGCATATTGACTAGCAAATGACATTATGCTCCAATAAACATGAATATACACACAAATATTACCTGAAATTGCCCATTTTAGGGCAGTTATCTTGTTGGCGGGAACAAATTAAAGACTTTAAAATTATGAATATCCTTTAGCTTAGCTTGAAACCAAGTTATGTTAAAATTTTCTAATACTAATGTGTCAGATGTGCTCGTATCTGAATTTGTACTTGCTGCAATGTTGCCCATTAGTACAGAGTGTGCCCATATGATTCATTCTGCAGCTGCGTGTCAAGTTCAGCTGAAACAGGTACATGGAAAAGAGCTGACAGAAAACAGAAGCTCAAGCACCAAACAATCTGAGGGGTTGCTGTGACTTTGCTGTGCTAAATGGTGACCGCTGAAGTGAACAAGGAAAAAGACGTCTTGGAGTCAAAAATCCATAAAAAATATAAAAAATATAAAAATAAAAAAAAACGTTTATGCATAATGCATCCATGAGAATTGTTAATTCGTTAAAATTCGAGAAGAATTGTTTTCATAAAAAAAAAAAAAAATAATAATAATAATAAAATAAAAATAAGCCATCCCAGGTGACAAAACTAATACAAAAGTAATATAGTACAGCTAATTCATGTGAATTTACACAATCTCACTCAAACCTTTTTCATACAGTCTGCTTACGACCAACTGACCTACCCATTTCTAAAAATCGTTACATACAATTATAATTGTAATTATTCAAATGAAATTGCTAATTCATAAATTAGTTACATTTTCTCACAAATATCTGTTGTGATTGTTTTAATCACTTTTTAACTGCACAAATTACATGTTGTAATGACAACTTTTTTTTTTTTTTTTGGCTTATGGGCAAAAAAAATTAATAATTAAAGACTCACACTGAAATTGTAAATGCTTCAAAAAAAATTATATTACTAAATGTTAAAAATTAATAGTCTTATTTTGAATGGTTGTCAATATATATATATATATATATATATATATATATATATATATATATATATAACCTTTTTTTTTTTTAATAAGGTTTTAGATTTACTCCTTAACCATTTATCCCAGCTAACAAAAAAATGTCTAAGAACATTTTGTTAATGTTCCCATTAGGTTAATAAAAGGTTATTCTTAAATATTCTCTGGACTTTCAAAACTTCCAGTTTAAAAAAAAAAATGTTTTAAGTGTTTTCTTGGATTATACAAATGTTAAGGGAACGTTCCATTCCATCATTTTGCAAACATTGTTGGAAAGTTACATTTGAATGTTCTCTGAATGTCCTGAAACAAGTAGTAACATTTGAAAACATTAGATGAATGTCCAGCTAAAATGTTTTAGAACAAAATGCACTTGAATACTTTTTAAATTTTTTTACATTTTGAGAATGTTTTTAAAGCCAGTACATTTCTTTAATTTGAACAAACATTCTCTTAATATTATTGGAACAACATTTTGATCATAACTTTAAGAAAACCTTGAAGGAACATTAGCTAAAATTCTGATAATGCTCCCTCTTAGCTGGTATACTGTAAAAACAAATTAAACGTGTTCTTTTTTTTTTCCTTTTTTGTCTAATGGGCAGTTTTTAAACTGCAGTGTGGACCAGACTTTATACCGATAGTCAAGTCAAGTTGCCACACATGTGCCACGCTAATACAAATAATCGAGAATACAAATGGAAAGGATTAATAGACAATTAAGTCGTAGTAACTCTGTACAACAAACCGCTAGGAAGGAAGTATCCCTTTATGACTGTTCTAACCCTCTGCTGAGATCCAGACATATATTTCCGCTAAAACCCGCAAGACCTAAATTGGCACATCTGGTAAAATACAAGAGTTTGTTTTGATGCGCTTTGTACGTTTGCACTGATTTTCCAGACTATTTCCTAAATCTAAACAAAGCTAAATTTCAAATGCCAAACCTCTTGTGAAAAATAAGTGTGCCTAATAGTATTGAATGTGCACTTTAGTGTACTTCAGACCTGAAAAATATATTTTTTTCAGGTTAAAAAGTGCAATAAATGTACTAAAAGTGAGACACTTTTATGACTAAGTTTCTTAACACACTTAAGTGCACTCTGTAACATTGTCAAATTAAACGTTTCTTTAAAATACATTCAATGTTTTAAAGAAGTACACTTATTCTGATGTGTTGACTAACACTAAAGCATGGCAAGTATTCAATTATACTTTTGACTACAGCATTTTATTCAATATTACATTTGTTAAAAATTAAAAATTTTATAAAATATTGTAATATTTAATTAGAAATAACATTTTTGCATTTTTAAAAGTTACTATAATTTTACCATAATTACCACTAATATAACAAGATCTTAAAGATGGTAGAAGCATGAAATTGCATATAAAGTACATTAAGTTAAAGTATATTGTTTTAAAGTTTGTAAACATTTTATTTTAAAGAAGCATACTTCTTTTTCACAAGAGTTCACTTTAGGAAAAGCAGGCATAACCGTGCATAAATAAATAGATTTCCTCATGAAAACCAAATAATTTTTGTCTCTAAGATACTCATTATTGACATATCAATATAACTTACCAACATTTACCCCTACTTCTTTGATTGGGTTTCTATTTGGATTAAGTTTATGTATTAACTGTCACTCTTTTCGGTTATGATAAATGATAATTTTATGTGTGTTCCAGTCATCAATGTTTAAAGGGAACTTTCCTTTCATTAAAAAGCATTACTTAGTTTCCAGCCTGTACTTACACGACGTTGTAAATTGACCACACATGATGAGAGTTTAGACTCCCTGAAGCTGCGATGCCCACTTGAGCTTTGAAACCGCTGATCAAGTCATGAAAACAAGATAAGACAAAACCCGTTCGGTGGTTTATTTGATTTCTAAACAAAACCCACATCGATGACAAAGTGATTTAGTAATTAAATGGTTGGGATTGTGTTAGATGAGAGAAAACCCAGAGGCATGTTGGCATCGAAGACCAAAATATAAAAAAAGATATATAATATATATATATCGCTGATTATAACAAGGAAGCATTGTGAGAAAGCGGGAGTTTTGGCAGTGTTGAAGCCTCAGCATTTGCACAGTCATCACAACACCGAGGCAAGGGAGACGGCCCTCGGGAAAGTCAATCAGGAGCTGTAGAAGATCAGGCAGGACACAACATGGGGAAGAAAGACTGCCGCAAATATATATCCAAGAAAACTTTAGTGAACGGCCCGTGCTCACACAGCAGCAGAATATGAACATATATGTAATTTAAGCATGATCTCTCTCTCTCTCTCTCTCTCTCTCTCTCTATCTATCTATCTGTTGATTAGATATTAATCATATTTGTGGAAACATTGGTATGGTTGCCTGTTAAGACTCTCATGAACCAAAGTTTGTTTTTATGTGTTTACGTATCTATTCCTTCTGTTATGTTGTTGGTCTTGTTGTTGGGTCTAGAGCCTGTAATTACATTTATATATATCTATCTATCCATCAAACATCTGTGGTTGATCGTGTTCTGGAAAAGTACTTTTGCATAAATTAACAGAATGATTGACATTAAAGTTTATTAACTGTCAAAAACACATCCAAAAACACATGCATTTCCAAATAAGTGTTTTTTAGCCTCTGGTAAAAAAAAAAAAAAAAAAAAAAAAAACTTTTACATAACATCTCCTGTTTCTCTCTCTCTCTCTCTCTCTCTCTGTCTCTCTCTCTTCAATTTTGCTGTGCCTTTATTTCCAGTTAGTGGTTATAGTACTTTATCTTATTTCACTTAAACTTGTTTCAGTTTTCCTATACCAATTAGTTCAACTTTTAACTTTTCTTACTCTTAAAAGTTTTTAATATACATTTTGTTATCATTAATTTTCAGAATTTGTTGGTGCTACAAATTGCGTTTATTGCTGTTAAAACTATTTTATATAACTTAACATATATGTATCACATTTACCATATTTGCTTATTTTTCTTGTATGTTATTAACTATTTAGATTTTATTTTGTTTCAGCTTTATTTTAGTTCGTTTTAGTGGTTTGACTTCAAAGTATTGCAACATATTCCCTTTAGTTTAAAGTTACTTTAATGTTGCTTTTTATCTAATATCTTTATTTTATTTTAGCTTTATTTCAATTAATTTTACTGCTTCAATTGAACAAATTTGTCAAATGTTTTGAAAATCCAAAGATAGTGTGCAATTCTCACTATTAACAGTATTTTGGCTGTTTATTAGTACTTATAAAGCACATATTAATGCCTTATTCTGCATGACTTACCTTAATCCTACTTAATAACTAACTATTAATAAGCAGCTAATTACAAAGTGATTGAGGCATATGTCATAGTTATTTATTAGTGACAACTGGTCCCAAAACTGTGACCTAATATTTAAATTGTATTGTTATTTTTTTATTATTTCAGCTTTATTTTGATGAAAATAAAAGTTTCGAAACAGAAGCACTACAAACGCTTCGATTCTTCTAAACTTGACCTGATAGCTTTATGTTTTTTTATATGGCCTCAACCACGGACATCCACTTATCGTCTGATTGTTTGCATATCTCCAGCCAGCTCTTTCTCAAGTGCTCTCATAAAAGGAAGTACAGTAGGGCGTTTTTTGTTTAGTTTAGTTTAGTTTTTTCTTCTGTGAGGTAAGAGGGTCTAAATATAGTAAAAAGTGACCACCATGCATGTTTAAAAGAGTTAGTTTTTAGGTTTGTGAGTGTCAACTGGACCGTTTTCTGATTGTGGCAGTGCTGTTTTAAAAGCTCAGCTTCCCAGGATGGGAGCCAGCCTCTAATGTGATGACAAATGATGGTAATAATTTAGAAAAAAAATCTCCTTGCAGAGAGATGGTGGCCCTGAGTCTTATAAAGCCGAGAGCGTTTGGTTTATAGCCGCCCGCTTTCCCGGTCACTGCAAGGGCTCCCTTCCGCTCCTCAATAGACTTTACTGGCAAAACATATATAAAAAACCAACCCGCTTTTCCTTTTTTTTTCCTCTCGAATCTGAGCCATTGTCAGACACAGTGCATGACTCATGGAATATATGAATCTAAAAACGTCGAAAAAAAATTATCAGACCGCATGAAGTCAACCAAGATTGTTTCTGCAGCCCATTAATGTGGAATACATATTTTTTAAATGAACAGGATGAAGCGAAACATATTAAGTAACAGAAATAACAGTAGCGAGTTATAAAATACTGATATTTTACATACCTTTGAAGTGAATGAAAACTTTAAGAGTGTAATGTCTAATTTATGAAATAACACCCACACACACACAATAAAAATCTTGCATGCAAACCCTAGAACAAGCAAGTGTTGATGTGCTCTTTTCCATACGACAAAATTTGATTCCCACTAACTTAAATAAATAAGCAGCTTTAACATTCTGTAAAATTTCTTCTTTTGTGTTCTACCAAAAGGGTAAAGTCGGTAAGACTTTACTTAAAGGCATTATTCATAATGCATTATAAAAGTAGGTTAGTAGCATTAATTATGCTTTGAAATGCTCCTTATAATGCCTTGTACAACCTCATGAATAATTGTAACCCCAGTTAATACATTAATACACAATTATCTATTCATTTTAAATTTGGTTACAATTATTTACAACAAGATATAATGAATTACAACACACATTATCAATAATTAAAATGCAATAATAACCCCTTATAATGCATTACACATAAATTGTTATTGTAAAGTCTTATGGTTTGAAAAGATATGAAAGACACAATGTTCATTGTTTTACGTCGTTAAAGACAAATTGAGATTTGAGATGACTTATCATTCTAAACTAGATATGATTAAGTAATAACCTGCATTGTTTGGTGGAATGCCTAATTATTAATTTTTTTTTTTTGTAGTTATGATTTTGTGCACTTGTCTTAACTTGAAGGAAGCACTCACATGGAAAGCCAAGACTCATTTTAAAAATTGTTAAATGATGACAGAATCGGTTTCAAAAATTGGCTTGTGTCCTCAAGAGCCAAACTGTAAATCGATTTTAATACAAAAAAAAATAAAATAAAAATGCATAACATATAATGAGTACTTTAGAGACATTTTTGCGGCCTTGATGAGGTTTTAGAGAGAATGAATCTCCACTTTCAAAAGGCTGTCAGCTGCTTTATCAGTCGGGACCGATTGATTTAATGCTCATAAATCAAAAACAAGACTGTAAGCAAACACTGCTCCCAGTCAAGATGTGCAGAAAGCCTTTTAACTCGTAATAGTGACATAACAGTCAAAACCAAACTAATTAAACGAGAATGTGAAGTATAATGGTTTGGTTTGTAAATTCATTCTTTTGATTTGGAAGTGCTACCTTTGTGTATTTAACTTTTATGTAAATAAATTTTGTTTATGAGATACTTGAGCAATAATGTGAGACGTTTCCATGCATGATGACTACATTTTATAGGAAACATCAATTTAATGATGAATAGAGATGGAAATTACTTTTTATGGTCCAGGTGTCCAAAAGCGTTCCTTATAAAGAGATCCAAGATTCAGGTCCCTCCTTCAGTGCAAAGCTCATGTTTACTGTTGCTTGTGAATTTTTGCATGCAAAATCCACCCATTTCAATCCAAATCATCACAATCTGCAAATATGCGTGAAGGTAAAGGATTTTCCCCATGTAGATTTTGCAACGGTTTCAGGGTTGTCACATAAATTTGAAACACTGACCAACAGAAAGTTGCTTGGTGTCTTTCATAGGTACACTATTGACAATAGATGATGGACTTTTTTGCAAATTACATTTTGCTGATGTGACTAGGTATGTGACCTCACTCGATTTTTAACGATTTGTCTAAACCCCTGTATCGGTTAGGTTTAGGGGCGGGGTTAGGTTTAGGTTATTTGTACATATTCATACGAATTGTGCAACTCGTAAAATACATACAATTTGGCAAAAATCATATGAATTTGTACGAGTGTGGTCGTACGAATTCGTACAAATTAGCCACCTCCTAAAATATGTACAAATTGCCGTGAGATCGGGTTGAACCAACTCATTAGAGTAACTCATTCAGGAATCAGACTATACTAGTTGTCTTATCATTTTGTGCTGAAGATTCAGTAGCAATAAATATCGCAAGAAAATAGGACCAGCTTTACTAAACAGGGCAAATTGGCAAGATAGCAATCCCATAAAAGCTAGAGTTTAATGAGTGAAATAGGACACTACATGACACTGTTTTCAACTAAAAATAAGCATTTGTAATACAGTTTGGCCATTCATTCACACAACAATGGGAATTTGGGGGGCTGAAAATGCTAACTTTTGAAAACGGGTTTCAAATGACTGCCATGCATTACCATTATCATCTCTGTGCAAACTTCAAAGTGTAAATTTGTGGAAACAGTGATGTCACACACATATGTATTACATGTTTAACTATTGGGTTTATTTACTATCTCCATCTACTGGCCTGGTACTCAAAATACAGCCTTTTAAGTCATTGTTTTGAATATGTGGTTGTCTATACAAAAAAAAAAAAAAAATGCAATGGAAAAACGTTTCCATTTTTAGCACATTGTTGTTAAGTAACTACTCTTAAACACAGCTGCAGCCAGATCATTTCCATAATGACCAACGAAATCTACCAAGGGCAGCACAAATTGATAATCAGTTGCAGATTAATAATAACAACACAGGAGTAAAATTTAAGATCTTTATTTTTATTTATGTATTTTTGGTGTGTTAAGTAATAGGGCGAATTCTGACTACCGAGAACCTAGTAAATCTTGTATTGTGAATTATTGCAATACTCTCGTCCTAGCAATTTTATAAATTCATATTCAATAAGGTCACCTGCAAAAATATGCAATATGCATATGCAATATGTCCATGCCTTTTCCTTTCTAATTTGTCTTTCATAAATCCTGACAGAATAGGCTTTGCACTGACACACTCTTGCAGTTTAAATCTAGATTAAAGACCCATCTCTTTAACCTGGTTTACAAATAACACACTAATATGCTTTTAATATCCAAATCCGTTAAAGGATTTTTAGGCTGCATTAATTAGGTAAACCGGAACCGGGAACACTTCACATAACACCAGATGTACTTGCTACATCATTAGAAGAATGGCATCTACGCTAATATTAGTCTGTTTCTCTCTTATTCCGAGGTCACAGTGGCCACGAGATCCAGTTTGTATCCAGATCAGAGGGTCACTGCAGTCATCCGGATCCAGTATGTATCCAGACCAGATGGTGGATCAGCACCTAGAAAGAACCTCTACTGCCCTGAAAGACAGCGGAGACCAGGACAACTAGAGCCCAGATACAGATCCCCTGTAAAGACCTTGTCTCAGAGGAGCACCAGGACAAGACCACAGGAAACAGATGATTCTTCTGCACAATCTGACTTTGCTGCAGCCTGGAATTGAACTACTGGTTTCGTCTGGTCAGAGGAGAACTGGCCCCCCAACTGAGCCTGGTTTCTCCCAAGGTTTTTTTCTCCATTCTGTCACCGATGGAGTTTTGGTTCCTTGCCGCTGTCGCCTCTGGCTTGCTTAGTTGGGGTCACTTCATCTATTCTACAGCGATATCGTTGACTTGATTGCAAATAAATGCACAGACACTATTTAACTGAACAGAGATGACATCACTGAATTCAATGATGAACTGCCTTTAACTATCATTTTGCATTATTGACACACTGTTTTCCTAATGAATGTTGTTCAGTGCTTTGACGCGATGTATTTGGTTTAAAGCGCTATATAAATAAAGGTGACTTGACTTGACAAGCTGTTAGTAAATATGGCCATTACAGTATTCTATTCACATTCGTGTCATAATGTGCAAGAGAGAACTGTTAGGAGTATTTTAACAGAACCAAACCTTTATTTATTTATTTGTTTTAAATGGACTTGGAGAAGAACTGGTTCTCAGTTCCCAACCCAGCTAATACTGGGAATCAGAGTTCATGCTCTAGTGTATGACGTCCCAAAATAGATATAAATGCATTACAAGATGTAAAATATCCGGAGGAATCAGCTTTGTGGGAACAAAAGGTTGACATGGAGCGAAAGCTGCTCGCTGAATGTAAGTGTCCTGAACAGCCGAGTCTAAGTTTACCACTAGGTTCGACAATGGATTTAACATGATCCCCTGTGATCTATGACCCTGCTTTTCTAGAGGAAACAAAAAAACCACCAAAAAATACAGAGGTCATGTTGAGTTCTTATTCGTTGAACTCCAACATGGCACACAACCATCATCTTCAGGAGAGACCTGATGGAAACTTGTTCATCACTATTGCCGCAGCCACTTTAACTGCTTTTCCATGCAATCGCGCCGGTACCCCTGCTGCAGAAAGGGGGCCAAGAGATGCCGGGTTTGAACCGTGGCCCAGGCCCGCCACCATTTAACTGGTGATCCCAGCATAGTGGTTAACCTCCAGATGTTTCAGTCCTTCCAACTGTAAAATTGGGGTTTAGGCAACAGGCACAACCCTACTCCCATCCTTGTGGATGCCATGCCAGTGCCACATTCAACCTGCAACGTCCAGGCTCATGGTTCTCATGAAAATGATCGATTATACACACAATAACTCTTTAGTTTTGTATTTTTGCTAGTTAATTGGTTCTTATGGAACATAATCAGTCTAAACTTTACTTGAAGCTTTTGAAAATGTGTATTTTTGTGAATTGTGAAAATGAAATTTTTGTCTACCATTTTTTTTTTATCTTTTTCCTTTTTTTATTTTATTTTTTTATAATATACACATTACCGGAAAAGTTGTATTTGTTCATGATTCATTTGAAACTTTTGATAATTACTACTTTTGGTGTACATTTTTGCATGAGTTCAATTAATTTCATGCATCATTTGTAAATAAAAGTATCAATTTCTTTAAAAAATTTACTCACCCCAGGCTATCAGCTGTCTGCACTCTCATTCTGATGGCACCCATTCACATCCAGTGGTGAGCAAGTGGTGCTATGCTGCATTTCTCCAAATCCCCCCCAAAAAACACACACAGTGAAAAACACAAACTTGTATTGCCTGAGAGCGAGTCAATTTAAATTTCATTTTCCTAATTCACATCAAAATTCTTTCATCATGTCATGTCTCAAAATTGCTCAAATATTTACTCTGACTAAATGGCGGTGTATGATCTCCATAATTGTGTGTAGGCTCTGCATGGGACTATATGCAGATTTCAGACTGCACACATGGCCGTGTGTACATAATGTGAATTAGAAACAGAAGTTTCACAAGCCAGACTGAAGCCTCATTTACTTCTCATTACAAAGCAAACGCAACTTTCTGCGATGGATATCGATTGGTGGATGTTTAAGTGGGTGGTCCTTAATCAGAAAATGCAATGATTTGCACCAGACTTTATGCCAATTGTCAAATGGTCTAGTTTTTGAAAGTAACTGGTTAAATAGATCCCTTGATCCGCTACATCAGCGACTAAAGTGAATGTTTTTTCCTAGCGCCAGTGTTATAACATGTAGATGAGGCCGCAGCACCATGTGGAATTATTTGAATGTGAGTAAGCAAGGCCCTATCCCTCTAAAAAGGGACTTTTATATCACCATGAAACACATTATTGCATTCTTTCACTTGCAATGACATACGAACTCGAAAATGTTCCATTTGAATTTAGTTTTACAACAACACGTCTCACCCAAACCTCGAAAATATGGGTTGTTTGATGGGCGTTTGGGAACATAAAATGCTCTATGGTAATCTATCAAGATTTTTTTGTATTGTTGTTTGTGTGTTTGTTGTCAATTAATTAATATCGTATTGTTGTAATGCAAAACTATCACGGGTCAAAGCTGTTTTAGTTGTGGTCTAAACAAACGGCTTTTAAAGAAAGAGGGATAAATGATGATGTGGTGAAACTGGCTGTGACTTCTGATTTAAAACTGAAGCCTTGATGGCACTTCCCTAGTGTACTTCGCGACTCCGTTTGCATTAAAACAGCCATGTTAGCTGTAACAGATGCTTTTATAGTTATTGCAAACTGCTAAACACAAACCACACTAATATTAAAACCAGGCAGCTCTTCTTATGATGCAGCAGGCAAACTAATATTTGCCTTGGAATAGCTGTTGACCTAAGCGTACCATGTGTCATACCTCACTTTTTCACCATGTGGTGACTTTACTCGAGTTCGGTTGACAAATCAATGAAACACCTCGTTAAACTGCGAGCAGAACACTGAAAGGAGTTGGTATTTGTTCATAACACAAAGTTTAATGACTTCAACAATATCCTAAGGCTAATATTCTAATTCCATATAAAATATATTAAAATGTTCAAAGATTTAGCTTTTTTTAGTCCAGTGTTAAAAGTAACACTGACTAAACCATACTATATTAACATATTGACATAATATAAAATGGCAAATTTTTTTATTGTAATTAGTGTAATTTGTTGTATTGAATGTATACTTAAAGTGTACATATCTTAAAAGTATATATATATATATATATATATATATATATATATATATATATATATATATATATATATATACTGACATAAAAGGGCACTTAAGTGAGAACACTTGTACACTTTGCAATAATATTGAAATTAACTGTTTTAAATATTTTAATTGAAAATAGCTTGCAATTAAGTTAATTAAACATCAAACATTGCTATAAGTACTCTTTTTGTAAATATAATAAAATGTACTTATTTTTCAAGGGTTACGAATCATTTGAGGTTAGAAGAATATTAAATTCTTGAGTTGACTGTATTGTATAAAAAACTTCAAATTATAGTAATTTTCTTTTGTTTTCAGAGTAAAACAAAGTGCAATTGATATAAGTACAAAAATCAACATACTTACTGAATAAACATTGTGTCCTCCAGACCAGGTGGTGGCAGTAGAGAGACAAGAGATGTTGTTTTAATACCGGTTTAAAAACAAATATAAGGGTGAACACAGCTGCACAAACCTCAGACAAACTTTACTGAAACAATTTGGCACTGATAAAATCGTTGGCAGCGCGCCGACAGACGTCCCGAGTTCAAATCCCTTCCACTTCGCTTCCTGTTACATCTAAACTTTCATACCTTAACTTTTACTGAAACAAACTCATACACTTCTGTATTTGTCGCATTATTCGCCCCGCAACTTTATGCTACTGATATGAATGACATCTCAAATTGTAAATTACTCAGGAAAGGTTGGTTATTACATTTCTAAGAACATCTGATTTGGGATGTTCTTCATTTGTGCACAAACCAACACATCTTATACGTTCTTCAGATTTGATTTTGATGGCCTTTTCGTCTGAACCACTGGTACGGAAATGCAATAAGGCACAACATAACTGGCTGCTTTGAACAAAAACAAGCTTTTTTTTGTCATTTACCGATCTACCACTTGTCGACTATGTTTAGAAACGTTCCAGTTCTGCTACTTCCATCTTCCATGTTAGATGGAGAAAGCTCCAGAAACTGCATTAAATTATTTCAGAGCAAGTCACAGTAAGGGCCGTTGATTGCAGGAATGACTTCATCCGTTACCTTTACTTTGTGATAGTGATGTGAATAGCAGTATCCATGTGCTTTGTATCACATTATGAAAATGTCCTCAGCGCTGGTACAAGCGCAACCGCCGCGCTGACCCCTTACATCACTGAACGCAGAACCGCTGCTGAACAATCCCACATGTGCAAGCCTTCAGAGACACACTTTGCAAAAAGCATTCAGAAAGAGGCATAATAAAACTGTTATTTATAGGACTCTTACAGACATGTAGTTTGTCTTGAACCGGCCCCAAACGGCCGGTCGTTGCTGAAACACTTAGCGAGGAGCTCGACGCACACAGCGCTCTGCCCGCTGCTCCTCCACACTCACCGATCTAAACTTCTCTGCTTTTTCCGCCACATGAAAGCTTGAAAATATATTAAAAATTAGGCATATAACATTTAGTGGTCGAAGTTAAAAAATACAAAAAAAAAAAAAAGATGCAGAAAAATGTTCTTGGATATTTTTATGATGTCAATGGGAAAAATCTACAGCATCATTAAATGTATGAGAATATGAGGAGTGTAATTGGTTAGGCCAAACTCTCAGCATGGCAAACCAAAGTGTCTCGGACTCATTAAAAAGACTGGAATATTGTCACATACTAACTGCCACTCAACAAGAAAACATTAAAACTGTATTTCATTTGTCTGCTAGTAAGGTGAAAGGGTTTAAATATACTGTACATACATCACAGGATAATTCTGTCCTTTTTTGTTGTTTATTTTTGATGAAATAATTCACATTTGGACCTTAGTGTAGCTCCATCACGGTTCATAGCATAGATCATTTAAAGGGACAGTTCACTCAAATATTGAGTGTTAATTTTCCCATTGTATTTTCCCATTAGATCAGGTTGCAATTTTGGGCGAATTTTGCATCATGTGCAAAAGTTACATTTTGCATCATGTGCATTGGGAAAAGTTACTTTCAAAAGTAATGCATTACAATATTGTGCTACTCCCTCAGAAAGTAGCTAAATGCATTACATAGTTACTTTTTATAGAAAGTAATGCGTTACGTTACTTTTGTGTTACTTTTTCTTATCTGGTCTGGGATTGCTTATTTGTTTTTAGTTTAAAAAAGTTCTATCTTTGGCGAATGTGAAAGATCTTTCACACCAAAACTAAAAAGAATAAGCCTCAGGCTGCAGGAAAGGTAAATTCACATCTGAACAGAAGATTGCACACACAATTCCTCTGCACTTACTTCAGATTTCAACACGAGGACAGGAGCGCTGTCAGTCAGTACATGGGAAAGCATTACTTATCTGAAAGATTTGAAGATATTTTCTTGTAAATTAAATAGTAATGTGTTAACTAAATACTTGAAAATAGTAATCTCACTCTTACGTAACTCACATTACTTGAAATGCAGTGATCGTGTGTACAGATTTGTGATGTATGAAGTACAGCTCACAATTTCTGTAGGTTTGCTATAACCGTATGGCTGTTCCGGAATCCTTCGTATATATATATATATATATATATATTATATATATATATATATATATATTAGGGGTGTAACGGTTCACAAAATTCAAGGTTCGGTTCGATACGATTCAATGGTGTCACGGTTCGGTTCGGTACGTTTTAGATACAGCAAAAAGAAAAAATTGGCAGATAAATTTCCTTGATTTTTTATATATACACACACACACACACAAACCCGATTCCAAAAAAGTTGGGACACTGTACAAATTGTGAATAAAAACAGAATGGAGTGATGTGGAAGTTTCAAATTTCAATATTTTATTCAGAATACAATATAGATGACATATCAAATGTTTAAACTGAGAAAAATTATCATTTTAAGGGAAAAATACGTTGATTTTAAATTTCTTTGCATCAACACATCTCTGCAAACGTCGGAATTTTTTATTTTTTTTTAATTGGTGATCCTCTGCCCATCTTGACTTCTGATAGACACTGCCACTCTAAGAGGCTCTTTTTATACCCAATCATGTTGTAAATTGACCTAATAAGTTGAAAATTGGTCCTCCAGCTGTTCCTTGTATGTACATTTAACTTTTCCAGCCTCTTGTTGCTACCTGTCCCAACTTTTTTGGAATGTGTAGCTCTCATGAAATCCAAAATGCGCCAATATTTGGCATGACATTTCAAAATGCTCAGATCAACAACAAATTTGACTGTACCTCTCACTATGGCTATATATATGTATATATATATATATATTATTTAGAAATCATTTTCACACAGTGCATATTGAAATGGTTTACATTTACATTAACTTTTTGTTTAGCTTTTTCATAGTTAACATAACTCAGACAAAACATAATATATTATAATTCAGTTTCAGATATAAAATCAGTGTCTTAGAAAGTGTAAAACATTCAAATCCATTGACTCTTCTTGCAGGATTGAAACTCCAAGCTTTCAGTAAACAGACAATATCATTAACTGCTGCACCACACCATCATAACTGATGTAGTGAATTAATATGTCTTTGCTTACTCTTTAAATGTCACCTACATTCATTTGCAATATGAATGGCCAAGATACATCTGACATCAAGTCATCAACCATTCTGCTGCCAAAAAGCATCTTTTCCATTGACCCGCATCTCTGTTTTTTTATGAATTAAAAACGTACCAAGCAACATATAAATCATAAATATGTTGCTATATCATAGTAGATGTTTACCCAGCATGAAACGCTGACAGCACAGCTCATGGCGCTCACTAGTCAATGACTTGTGACTGTGCAGATTCCTGCGGTGCCATCAGCCAATCAGCATCCACATGACATCATTTCCCTCTGCATTTATGGCCGGGCGACTGCCACTGAATGGGAATGCTAATGGATGGCTTTCTCCAGGTATTACAGACCTCCTGGATCTCTCCGAGCGGCCATTCAAGGAAATTCAGCAGACGGCCGACGGACTCGACCACAATGCTCTGAAAATGCTGCATAAGCAAGAGTAATGGCCACAATCTTCTGAGTGCAAGTCGTGTCCTTGAAGACATTTCCATCTACTGATGCTTTTATCCAAAGCGACTCACAAAAGTGATTCGTCTTGAGCAGGAAATTGCATTAGAAGTGCAATGCTAAGTTTTAAAGTTGGATAACAAAAGTATGCACAAATACAAAGAAAAAAGGGGTTCACTTTAACAGTCTAGTACAGGTTTATCTTGCAGCCTATGAAGGTTTCTTATTTTATATAATTATTATAGATAAAACTGAAACCATTAAAAAAAAAATAATTAAAATAAAATAAAATATAAAAATAAAAAAATCTACATAGGAACGTTTTCTAATTTCCATTGAATTTATCTTAAAATACTGACATTTAAATGAATAAATAAACAAAATAAATAGACAGACAAATTATTTAAAATAATATAGATATTTTTTAATGGCAAAAACACACTACAAAGTTACTTAATCTAAAATGAAAACTAAAAATAGAAAGAAAAAAAACAATACACAAAAAGTTATTTTAATAATAATGCATACTATGTTTTATTAATTCGATTTTTGTATATTTTGAATTTTATTTTATACCATAAATGTAATGCCATTAAGATATAATTATAATCATGAGGAAAACGTGAGCAGTCGTGCTTGATAGGATTTCTACAGAATTAAGGAAGTGAGTCGCTTTTTTCCAGTCTGTGACAGTTAAACATAAAAACTGTGATCCGTATGATTTCCTTTTGTTAAACACGACCACCAAATATCTTGTGATTACATTTTAAGAGTGCAGAAATTGTTTATACCGCTTTTACATCTGGGAAAATGTCTTAGGGACAAGGCAGCGGCTTTTCAAAAGCCCAGAAATTTTAGTGGACTTACTCGTATGTATTTTATGGAAGGAAAACAGCATGTCCTTAAAGTTATATTTTGTTCATTTTCCATTTTTATAACAATAACTGCTATTGTGAAATGGATAGTTGCAATCGTGAATGCTGATTGGTCAATACTGTCACACAAAAAAAGTAGTAACAGATCTGACATGCATTTCAAAAAGATATGAAACAATGTGATGATCAATATAGCTACAGAAAACCTCATTAAATATTCATGAATTATTCATTGTGATCTGTAAACTCCAGATTTTTCTATCCAAGATTGGTCATCCAATGAGTTTATTTCCTCATCAGATTTTGAGAAATCCAGCATTACATCACTTGCTCACTAATGGATGTGGATGGGTGCCGCCAGAATGAGAGTCCAAACAGCTGATAAAAACATCACAATAATCCAGAAATAATCCACACCTCTCCAGTCCATCTGTTAATGTCTTGTGACATAAAAAGCTGTGTGTTTGCAAGAAACAAATCCATGATTAAGATATTTTAACTTTAAATGATTAGCCTCCATCAAAAACACAAGTTCATAATCCATAATATAGCTCTCTCTTGTGAAAAAGTCCTCTGGTCTGAATCAGGAGAGAAATCTGTTCACAACAGGAGATGGACTTTTTCACTGGAGGAAGGAAGTGCTGTTATGGATTATGGACTCATAGTTTGGCCAACATTTTGAAGTTTGAAGTTAAAATGTCTTAATGGAGTTGTTTTAATATTATGAACTTGTTTTTTAGCCGGAAGCAATGATTTGAAGTTAACAACATTTTAATGAATGGGTTTGTTTTTACAAACACACAGCTTTTCACTTCACAAGACATAAACTGATGGACTGGAGCGGCGTGGATTACTTCTTGTGACGTTTTTATCCGCTGTTTGGACTCTCTATCTGACGGCACCCATTCACAGCAGAGCATCCATTGATGAGACACTGATGCAATGATACATTTATCCAAATCTGGCGAAGAAACAAACTCATGTACATCTCGGATGTCCAGCTAATTTTCATTTTTGGGTGAACTTTTTCTTTAAAGATGGATTAAAATCAATGCATATTACTTAGAACATTGACAATTTCTGAAACTTGTCTTACAGCAATATATATATATATATATAATTAAAATTAATCATTATTGCCCAGGTTTCCTTGTTAACCAAAAAAACTTTTTTTTTTAATTTATTTATTATTATTATTATTTTAAGGGGGTTGTTTGACTACTTCTCCCAACCTCAAGAGCACATTATATTTGAAATATGTCTGAATGTCAGTATGTCAGTGCATTAATGTTTTGACACGTTGAAAGTGCAGAAAATCAGCATTTGTTCACAACACTACACCTACAGCCACAGTATGATTATAGACTTTAAAGTCCTTATTTGTAAATAATGATCCAGTCTCTGACACTGCTATCTGGTGGACTGCTGCTGAGACCATTTCACTCAGCATATACTGCCACACAGTGTCCCAAACCAGAAAGTGTAGAAGATCCCGACTCCTGCTCAAACTGATGCTCCATCCTGCCTTTGACCTCTGCTCGCATATATGCAGCATTTTACTGATGAAAATGGTTTATTTTTGACTACAAGATCAGATGCAAAGACCAAATACAATTTGGTGCAATACGTATATATGTTAGTGCTGTCAAATGATTAATTGCAATTAATCGTATCCAAAATAAAAGTTTTTATTGACATAATATATGTGTGTGTACTGTGTGTATTTATTATGTATATATAAACACAAACAAATGCATGTATATATTTAAGAAAAAATATGTTGTTTATGTATTAAACATTTATATATAATATAAAATACGATAATATAAATACATAAATGTAAATACATGTCAATATTTTCAAAATACTTAATGAAAGATGTTTGTATTTATATATGCATAATAAATAAACACAGTGCACACACATATGCTGTGTAAACGAAAACTTATTTTGGATGCGATTAATCGTTTGATGTGTAATCTAGCTAAATATAAAAACGACTTTTAGGACTGGCATTAAGGCAAAAGACGTAGTTTAATCTTGTGCCCGTTGCAGAAAAAAAAAAAAAAAAAATCTTACTTCAAGTTTCCGTTTCATCTAAATCCTGTCCTGTGATTCATGGTTATCATGAATGATCTCTCTTGATTGTTCTGTTCCCGCCTGTATTTAAGTGGTCACTGAAAACCTGGACTAGACTAAATATCACGCACGAATATCCTCGGATCAGTTACAGACACACCACGTCGGTCACTTCAGATACAATTAACAGTAACCTATGACGCAGCCACCCAAAGGTAAAGCGCGTGAGGGTGGGGTGGGGGGCGTGACGTCACCGGGGTGATGTCATAGCGGCTATAAAACCCTGAGCCGAGATTGCGTTGAGTAAGAGTTGAGCTCGACACCTCTGGGAGTTAATGAAGGTTTAGACAAGCACTGCCATCCGAAGCAGCATCACGATGATCATCATCTCGCACTTGGTGGCGTGTGGACTTATTCTGACTCTCCTGTCGGTCAGCACCGAGACAAAACCACTCACGCCGGAGGAACAGAGGGTGAGTGGGACACTCATGAGAAACCATATGTCATATAGTCAGCGATAGATACAGTTAAGAGTCTGGTTTGATATATAAAAGTTGATACGAGGTCTACAAACTTGTGTACGAGATGCATGCGCTAAAGCTTGGATGCAGTTACGCGCAATATATGCATCAAACTACGAGTGTCTAAATAGACAAACATCATCTCAAGTTCAAAACAGAGTAGTTTTAACTTATCATAATTTATATATGATAAAAATATATCATTTATATAATCTGTAAGCCCTTCTCCTCCTCCTCATCATCATGTAAAAGCATTTCGAGCATCATTAGACACTTGTCCGGACGCAAGACTCTTTGAGTTTAAACTACAGATTCATTCATTTTTGTGACTAATATATAGAGAGAAAACCCGTTGATATATATTTATATATCTATATATCAACAGGTTCTCGCTCGCAGGCGTGAAAAACAGAGAAGGCGCTTCTTTTAAGAGACGCATCTTTAGACATCAGTGAGGTTCACCTCGGAGCAAACGGGGACTTTTTCGTTGTCTTCTCAGAAAACAGTTTCAGGGGAAGACAAACGCAAAGATGTTCGCATTTCATCAAAACCATAGAAGGTGAAATCCTCTGAGTCTCTTGCTGCACCCGCGTCGTTTTTATCTTATTTCAGGAGAAACATCTAAACGATGCCTAACATTAAATCCACCACATCTCATATAAACAGCGATTATGAACAGACTGTAACATAAAACAAATAGATTACATATATTCTGAACCACTTTACTAATATTACTCATTTAATCTACAAGCTGAAGAACCACTGTATGCTGGATTTGATCTTTTTGCGTTGTTAAAATGCGTACGCTAGTGTCTTGATGTGACTGAACAACCCCTGAGCCGCTCAGATCAGGAGGACAGCTCTCTGTCAGAGTTGTAGAGTGAGTGTGACTGAGGGTGTCCGTGTGTCCCACAGTCCCTGCGGATGCTGTTGGGCGAGGAGCTGTCTGAGCTGCTGGGGTCCGCTGAGAGCCGCAGGAGGATGGAGGACAGGGTCCGTCTGCTGAGGGACCTGCGCCTGGACACTCGGGCCAAGGGCCCCTGGGCCAGGATGATGAACGACCAGCCCGGCTCACGCAGACTCAAAGCTGGGTCTAAGAAGGGAGGATCCACGGCCAGGAGCGGCTGCTTCGGACACAAGATGGACCGGATAGGAACCATGAGCGGGATGGGCTGCCAGCCGTCTCAGCCCGCAAACAATCTCTCATGGTGAGAGTCTCGACACGAGTCACTATTACATCTGTAGACAGACAGCTTTCGGAAATTTCATGGAATTAAAAATAATAATAATATTATCATTTATCAAATTATGGATTTATTGCTTGATTCATCTTAAATATCTGTAGATGTAATTTTTAACACGTATATTTATTTATTCACTGAGTATCTGTAGTGATCTAATTAATGATTTGATTATTATTAATAATATTGATATTTGTGGGTAAACTCTTTGGGAATTACTTTTACCTTTTTTTTTTTTTTTTTATAAAAAAGCTAAATAGTTTTAACTTATGTTCCAATAAAAGGAATTATTATATATAATGTAAATATATGTACATTTTATTTTTGCCGTATGTTAATTTTGTATTTATAGATTAAAGATAGTATTTGTAGATATTTATTTTTTGCAGATAAATAATTTCACTGATTTAATGTTGTTTTATATATATACTCGGAAAAATAATATATATATATATATATATATATATATATATATATATATATATATATATATATATATATATATATTATTATTTTTCTGAGTGTCTGCATAGTCTAAATTATAAATACGGTATTTAAAGATATTTTCTTTAGGGGAATATCATGATAATTTATTAATAATATTTAATACATTATTATTATTTAGATTTTTTTCTGTAGCAAACTATATCTTTGATATTTGTAGCTATACTTTCAAATTAAATTAATTTATTTTCAATAAGCATAAATTTATGTATATATATATATATATAAGCATCAAATAATTTTTTTTGTGCCCCATGTATATTATATTCATCAATCACTGAATTCCTGACTATAGTTTCTTGATTCAACATGCTTTACCTGCCATTATAACAGGAACCCTATGATTTCAGGAAGCTATTTTGTGTCAAACTTAATTTTTTACTTCTGTAACAGTGTGTTTAATAGATCTGGAGTGTACTTTTATAACTAAGTTTTAGTGCGTCATGTGGCACGCTGATGAGAAGGACATCTGACTGTGTGATGCAGGACTGTTGTCCGAGATCTGACGTCAGTCGTGTGCACGCACGCATTCGTGACACACGTCTACATCCATCTGACTCAGTCTCCTCTCTTTTCCAGAGCTAATCCAGGACGCCATCCACTTGGGCCAGAACAGACTTAGTTGCTCCTCTTCGGAGGAAAAACCTAAAGAATCGGACTCATGGTACGAAGCCACTACGAGAACCATTGTGGGGACAGTGAGACGTACAACTGAAACAAATATTTAGATTGAAAAAAAAAATATGTACAAAATAAAAAGGAACACATGGCAGATGACGTGGATAGACGCTGTATATTGTTGCTGCTGCTGTACATTCATGTATTTCATTCTCGCATAAATGTATTTATGTTGAAAAACTATTTATATGTTTATAAAAGAGATATTTATAAATATGAGTTTTATTTATGTAACATTTTGAAACGAATGCAAACTGCAGGTCAATTCTGTTTGTAACTATTCTGTCTCTTAATAGTTGTAAATGTTTTAAAAGTCATTAAAAAATGCACAAATGCAAAAAAAAAAACAGTTTTGACCATGTAATTTTGTGTAAATGATGATATATATATATATATATATATATATATATATATATATATACGGATTTCAGTAAATATATATAAAAAATATATCTAAGAAGCAAGATTGTGTATTGTAAATCTGCATTATATCAAGTTTAACAATTTAACACACGAAAGTATAAATACTAATTTAACATATTCTCTGAAATCAATAAATAAAATACATTTTCTTTAGAAATGAATACATTAAAACTATCTTGTTTTGTGGATGTTTGCATTGAAATCAGCCAAAAAGCCAGTGAGTATAAAGCCTACGGCCTCTATACGGAGTATTTCATTAATAAACCTGCTATAATGAATAAGCAGGAGCACGAGAGGGCAGATCTGAGCCTCTGACGCATGTTCAGATGAATCTCTCCAACATTAGACCAGCATGTAGCACAACTTTAACCGAAACGGCAGAGAGCAGTCCAAGAACATTGCTCACTACACTAAGTGGACAAAACAGCAGGTCTATCAATGAATTAGTGCTGTATATATCTGTAGAGTGCTTTAAAAGGAGAATTACACAAGTAAAGAAAAAAAAAAGGATTTCATATGATTCACGCTTGCTCGTTCGGGTCTGTATATCGCAAAGGAAGAGGCTCTTTGACAGATAACCTCACTCCAGTTCAACAGATGAAGAGAAACGCGGTCGTTGAGCTTACTAGAGGAACTGAGAGAACAAGAGCTTGTCTAGATGTCAAAACAGCTGTTGCCACTACACAAATAATATTTAGGTTTAGATTTATATGATTAACACAGGATACATTTTACAACCTCGCCGTTTAAAATCACAACTTGCTGACTAGTTTTAATGAATGAGTAAGTAATGAATGAATGAAAATGCACTATATTTAATAGCACTAGAGTAAGAATACAGTAAAAATTGTGAGTTCTGTGTGAATATATTACAAAATATACTTTATTTCTGTGAAGCAAAGCTGAAATGTAGTATCATTAATCCATCATTCAACTCATTCTAATGTTTATATTATTATAGCAATATTATGGTAATATTTGCAGTGTTGAAAATTTAAATTTTTATTTATTTATTTTTTTTTCAGTATTTTATCATGACTATAAAGTAAAAAAAAAAAAAAATACTTAAAATAGATTTTACATGTGCATATTGAGAAAAAAATTATAAATACTGACCCTAAATTTTGTACGGAAGTTTTAGTGCTTAACTCCAATTGTTCCACAAAAAGTTATTTGTGGCAAAATATTGTTCTTCAGGTTATATAAAGGTAAGAAAGAGATGGTATATATATATATATATTCAAGTTTAATCTAATACATTTGATTTTATTAATATTCATCATGACTTCAACATCTTTGCAGAAAATAAATGAACCATATTAAGAAAATATGTCCTGAAAACAAAATAAAAACCTAAATCAAATATAAAAAAATAAACCAAAAGCTGAACTTTCCACCTAAGAATATACAGAAAATGAAGAAATAGCCTACTTGTTTTGGTCTGAAGTTGCAGTACCCCTAATAGCCTGCAGGTGTTCACTGCTACAGAGCTGCACTTTCAGGATGTTACAGCTGCCGTTTAAAATCCAATGATGCCATCTTGTGGCCACTGATAATCTCCAGTAAAAGAGTCCTCTTTGAATGCATGTTGATGCGTGGTTGATTACAGGGACCTTTTGCATAAGAGGAGAAGATGGGAGAACTGAAGGCATGGATGAGACGAGTCAGATTTCATCTTACATGTTCTGTGGTTACAGATTACTCAGAATGAGACTTAAAAACCATGTGTTCTCTCACTTCTAGTCTTTGTCCTAATTGTGTTAGAAGCATATAATTGCATTGTCTCATAGGCCAGAGTTGTAAAATTAATTCACTGGACAAAAGTGTCACCTTATCAAAGTAGGATTTGTTACCTTACTTCACCTATTAAAAGGATAGTTTATCCAAAAAATGAAGTGGTCATCATTTACTCACCCTCTTATTGTCCCAAACCGTATGACCAAACCTGAAATTCCTACAGGTCTGTGACATCTGGCTTGTTTCTTCCAGAGGATTAAGAATACATAAAAACATTAACTCAGAATTATGATATATAAACTCAGAATTGCAAGACAAAGTCAGAATTGTGAGATATAAAAACAGAGTTATGAGATATAAACTCAGAAATATGATAAAAATTCAGAATTGCTAGATAAACTCAGAATTGCTAGATAAATTCAGAATTGTGAGATATAAAAACAGAGTTATGAGATATAAACTCAGAAATATGATAAAAATTCAGAATTGCTAGATAAACTCAGAATTGCTAGATAAATTCAGAATTGTGAGATATAAACTCAGAATTGTGAGATATAAACTCAATAAATATGATATAAACTCAGAATTGCTCGATATACTCTGAATTATGAGATATAAACTCAGAATTATCAGATATAAACTCAGAATTGAGAGATAAACACGTATTTCAATCTCATCAACACATCTTTAATTCCTGAAGTGAACTTTTATTTTAACTGTTTTATGTTAACTGTTAGACAAAGCATGCAGTTCTCAAACATATTTACTTTAACTTCTTAATTGATATCAATAGTATGACATATTAGATGCTTCCGGAAAAAAATAAACTTTCTAGACTAGACTAGAGCAATTATTAAATACCTTTCTCGTTCCCCCTTTTTTGTTACATATACATGGCTAAAATGTGGCTAATATTTCTATAGGCTAATGAAATAATACAGGCATTAAAAAAAAAATTAATTAGGCTGTTTTTGGTGCCCCCTCAGCACTTGGTAACCTACGCACAGTGCGTGATGCACGTGGTGGGAGCGGCGGCGCTGTGCGCACTGTAGCATCATGCTACATAATACAATAAATAAGATTTATATTCCTCTTTTACACAAAAATCACTTTAAACCACCATCAATTGTTTGTAATAACTTCTAATTGCCATCTAATGTTTGTTTTGACCATGTAATGTTGAAACATGTTATTTCCTTCGAGTCAGAACAGGAAGAGAAAACAGGCAGACAGACCATGCTAGAAGCTGCTAATGCTCATCAGTCAATAAGTGGAAAATGAATAGAAATTATTATTCTGTCTGATATATACATTTTAAAATGAATATGCACTATAAACGTAACCTAACAGATTTGTAAACTGAAAATGATTTGAACTTTATAAAAACTTTAAGCACTTATGTATTGTGCTGGTTACATTTTGTTCCTTTGTGCAGTGGCTCAGGTCTTTGAGTCTGTATAAACATCAAAAAGCTGAAAAATAAAACAAAGTTTTTATAGATAATATAATATTGTTAAAGTTTCTTTCATAAAATTGGTATCAGAAAGCATTATTCAGGAACTGGTATCGAAGTCAAGGAAATTTCTTTAATGAGACCTAGTCCTAGTTAGCACAAATAGTCAAGCAAGGACTGTTGATATTATTAAAAATCTGAAAATTTAAGGAAAAAAAAAAGAGTTTTGATAACTTTGGTAATGATTGAGTATTTGATTTTATTTGATAATGTTGGCAACATCTAAATGTTTGGTTATTATTTTTTACATTTTGGTAGCAGTTGAAAACTTTGGAAATGCCTGAGTATTTGATCTTTCATTTTGGATACAGAGCTGAAAGTTGTTTTTAATGACTATGGTAACAGGGCTGAATGTTTGTTAATTGTTATAAGTTTGGTAACAGTGCTAAATGTTGGATAGTTTAAATGACTTTGGTAACAGGTTTGTGAGATATAAACTCAGAATTGTGAGATATAAACTCAGAATTGTGAGATATAAACTCAGAATTGTGAGATATAAACTCAGAAATGTGAGATATAAACTCAGAAATGTAAGATATAAACTCAGAAATGTAAGATATAAACTCAGAAATATTATACAAAGTCAGAATTGCTAGATAAACTCAGAATTGTGAGATATAAATTCAGAATTGTAAGATATAAACTCAGAAATGTTAGATATAAACTCAGAATTGCTAGATAAACTCAGAATTGTGAGATATAAACTCAGAAATATGATATAAACTCAGAAATGTAAGATATAAACTCAGAAATGTAAGATATAAACTCAGAAATATTATACAAAGTCAGAATTGCTAGATAAACTCAGAATTGTGAGATATAAATTCAGAATTGTAAGATATAAACTCAGAAATGTTAGATATAAACTCAGAATTGCTAGATAAACTCAGAATTGTGAGATATAAACTCAGAAATATGATATAAAATAAGCTCAGAATTGCAAGATATAAACTCAGAAATATGATATAAAATAAACAAAGAATTGCTAGATAAACTCAGAATTGTGTTATATCAACTCAGAACTGCGAGATATAAACTCAGAATTGTGAGATAAAAACTCAGAAATATGATATAAACTCAGAATTGTGAGATAAAAACTCAGAAATATGATATAAACTCAGAATTGCGAGCTATAAACTCAGAATTATGAGAAATAAACTCAGAAATATTATATAAATTCAGAAATATGACATAAACTCAGAACTGCTAGATAAACTCAGAATTGTGAGAAATAAACTCAGAAATATTATATAAATTCAGAAATATGACAAACTCAGAACTGCTAGATAAACTCAGAATTGTGAGAAATAAACTCAGAAATATTATATAAATTCAGAAATATGACAAACTCAGAACTGCTAGATAAAATCAAAATTGCAAGATATAAAATCTGAATTAGGATATAAACTCATAATTGCTAGATATAAACTCAGAATTGCTACATATAAACTCACAAGATATAAACTCATAATTGTGAGTTATAAACTCATAATTGTGAGTTATAAACTCAGAATTGCGAGATATAAACTCACAAGATACAAACTCAGAATTACAAGATTTAAACAAAATTGCGAGATATAAACTCACAAGATATAAACTCATAATTGTGAGATATAAACTCAGAATTGCCAGATATAAACTCAGAATTGCGAGATTATAAACTCAAAATTGCGAGATTATAAACTCACAAGATACAAACTCAGAATTACAAGATGTAAACAAAATAGCGAGATATAAACCCACAAGATATAAACTCATAATTGTGAGATATAAACTCAGAATTGCGAGATATAAACTCAGAATTGCGAAATATAAACTCAGAATTGCGAGATATAAACTCAGAATTGCGAGATATAAACTCAGAATTGCGAGATATAAACTCAGAATTATGAGATATCAATTCAGAATTGCGAGATATAAACTCAGAATTGCGAGATATAAACTCAGAATTGCGAGATATAAACTCAGAATTGCGAGATATAAACTCAGAATTATGAGATATCAATTCAGAATTGCGAGATACAAACTCAGAATTGCGAGATATAAACTCAGAATTGTGAGATATAAACTCAGAATTGTGAGATATAAACTCAGAATTGTGAGATATAAACTCAGAATTGCGAGATACAAACTCAGAATTGCGAGATATAAACTCAGAATTGTGAGATATAAACTCAGAATTGCGAGATACAAACTCAGAATTGCGAGATATAAACTCAGAATTGTGAGATATAAACTCAGAATTGCGAGATACAAACTCAGAATTGCGAGATATAAACTCAGAATTGTGAGATATAAACTCAGAATTGTGAGATATAAACTCAGAATTGTGAGATATAAACTCAGAATTATGAGATATAAACTCAGAATTATGAGATATAAACTCAGAATTGCGAGATACAAACTCAGAATTGCGAGATATAAACTCAGAATTGCAAGATATAAACTCAGAATTGCGAGATATAAACTGAATTGTGAGATATAAACTCAGAATTATGAGATATAAACTCAGAATTGCAAGATAAACGCAGAATTGCAAGATAAACTCAGAATTGTGAGATATAAACTGAATTTTGAGATGTAAACTCAGAATTGTGAGATATAAACTGAATTTTGAGATGTAAACTCAGAATTGTGAGATATAAAATCAGAATTACAAGGTTTAAAATTAGAATTATGAAATATTATCTCAATCAATCGCAAACCTTTGAACCGTTTGCCAACAAGCTTGATGATTCACTGAATAGAGGCAACTCAAAAGATTTAATCAATAAGCAGGATTTTCATTTGTCATGTACGCTGTTATACAGGGTACAACTTGCAGTGAACATAGTCAGCTACTGTGCATTAAAATGTACACAATAGGGTGAATTCAGGTAAAGTGTAATTTAACTTAGAAGGTTGCTCACTAAATGTAAGCAGATTTTGACAGTCCTTGTTTTATTAAATACTGACTTTAACAGGGAATATAATCCAAATAATAAACTTTTCTTTAAAAAAAATGTTAGTTTTCTTGTAAGGTGTCTAAAAATTGCTTTGCCTGAATGTGTTCGATAAAGTGGTCCAACCTTTAACCTTCAGTAATTATACCCAGATTCATTTAAAAAACATTATTTTTACTGGTTATTTTATAGTTGACATTTATAATTTACTTTTGTAGGAAATAGAAATGAGAATGAAAGTCAAGAAATATATTTAAAAAAAAAAGTAAACTAAAAATTTTACGTAGCCCCTAAAAGGTCATTGTGGTGTGAAAAAAATCAGAGTGAGTGAAAAAATTTGGGGTGGGAGGTAAAAAATGTTTTAGATTTTTTGCGTTCTCTCACAAAACTTTTGCGTTCTCTCGCAAAACTTTTGCATTCTCTCGCAAAGATATTTGCATTCTCTCGCAATACTTTTGCGTTCTCTCGCAAAGATATTTGTGTTCTCTCACAAAACCAAGTGAGTTCAGGCAACCACTTCCTGTTTAGTTCCTGTTTTTTGTAGTGGTTCATACAGCTCCATAAGTCCACAATGGAGCGGTTCATAGAGTTTAGTTTTGAACTTGGAGAAATAGTCAGTGCATGCTTATTAAAGGAGCTATGTGGAGGTTTTTTCTTAAAAAATCTTTAAGATAGAGTTTTCATTTGTACATGTATGAGCCAACCATGATGTAAAAAAAAGAATGACACCTCGACTGTCCACCACGGTTGCCTCTATCAGCCTGTAGGCTCAATTGTGTGTGGAGGAGTCGGGCCCAAATTGGCGCGAAAATACACAAAATGTGACGTCATGCACGTTCTCGTCTACTTGGGCTTACAACCGTATGGCACGCCAGCCATAATAGTAAGCAGTGGCAATAGTGTTTTCAGATGGACTCTGTGGATGGAAAGAAGCGACCAGCCTCCGGCAGCACAATTCAGACACCCACGGACACTCCTCATGAGTAAAAAAAAAAAAAACTTATCTAGTGTGGCAAAAAGAGAGAGCGACCGGCGTCGGGCAAAGTCAAGAGTCAACATCGGAGCGGCATTTGATTCTTGCCGGGAGCTCCGGTCAGCGCTGGGTATAAAAACAGATCCCGAGCTGGCTTTTTTTTTTACTGCAAAGGTAAGACATAGTTACAGGCCATTTGAAATATATTATTTCATTGTTTTTGTGGTGTAATGCTAACGATAGTATGCTAGCCAAAATGTGGATGCTAGGTAGCCAGCCACGGGACCATTTCAAAAAGTTACTGTCTTTTATGAATTATCTTTATTCAGAGCACTCTACAATAGTCAATATAAGAGGTCTGTGAGTGTTGGGAGTGTATGTGTTACAGTGTTAAAATACTTTTAGAAGTAGACTTAAGTTGATAATATAAAGTAGCACTGCAACATTCTACTAAAATATGGTCTGTCAAAAAATAACCTTACTATACTATACTAAGTACTATAACTTTTCTTACCTCAAACATGCTGATGAATCTTGATGAGCCGTCAGTGGTTGCTGCAGCAACCCTGGTTGATGTGGTCATTCTCGTATGAGCGTGCGCACTGAGAACGAGCATGAGACTGGCTGCAGTTCCTCTAACGGCCACTGGTGTCAGTAACGGTTAGAAATTTCAGAACCTTTGCAATGCTCCTTTAAGGCACGGTTTTGGGCCACAGTAAAAATGCATCTATAAATCAATTTAAGGGGGCAAATATTGTCTCTTAATGGAAAACGTGTGACTGCAGTCTAAGTTGGCGCTAATAATGTTAGGCTAAATGCCCTATGGGGGTACACCATTGTAAAAGGTTTAAAAAACCACTGGCTTAATTGATTACAGTGTTAATTGCCTGTAGCCTATTTTTATACACTATTTATTTTTTCTTATATTATGCCTCGTTAAGCACGTTTTCTAGGGAAGAAAAATGTGTATCATGAAATTCTCCTTGCATCCACACAGAACATACTTTTTTAAATAAATTCTATAGCATATTTGGGCTTTTTTTTTAATCACCTTCTTCATTAAGCAGCGTTTTCTTTATGGGAGGAAAACACTGCTGTTCTTCTGAGCTTATCCGATTTCATGTAGCCTGTAATTTATTAATAAAATGTATACCAAATTCTGCCTTTTTATACCACTGTCTTATAATGGACTAATTAGTCCATTAATAAAGCGTTTTTCTTTCTATGGATAGCCTAGGCTTAAAGTGCAGCTTACTGGGTTACATTCATATTCTTGGCTATTTGTCTATATGCTTTATTAATAAGGGGTTTACTGAATTTAGTCATCCAGTGTGTAAAAAAAACGTTCGTAGTCACGGGAAGGAGAAGGCGGGAACCGGCGAGCATTCAAACTAAACTTTAATAATACAATATACCTAAAAGAGCGCAACAGCCCCTTCTCGTAGATGACTTTCGCACACAAACAGAACCAAAACCCAAAATAAAGTCCGAGCCTGGTCCTCTCTCGTCCAACACTGTCATCAGTCCCTCCTCCGAAGCTCCTGCAGGACTCGATACCGGTGAATGGCGCAGGTGCTCCACCGGCCTCGCTCCGTTCCCTCGGCTCTCGTCACAGTGTTTTATATTAAGCGTTTTACTATGTCCCAAAACCGTGCTTTAATAAGCATGCACTGACTATTTATCCAAGTTCAAAACAAAACTCTATGAACCGCTCCATTGTGGACTTATGGAGCTGTATGAACCACTACAAGCTGTAAAGTTAACAGGAAGTGGTTGTCTGAACTCAGCTGGTTTTGTGAGAGAATGCAAATATCTTTGCGAGAGAACACAAAAGTTTTGCGAGAGAGTGCAATATATCTTTGCGAGAGAACGCAAATATCTTTGCAAGAAAATGCATAAGTTTTGCGAGAGAACGCAAAAGTTTCTCAAGGGAACGCAAAGTTTCTCGAAGGAACGCAAAAGTTTTGTGAGAGAACGCAAAAAAAAAAAAAAAAAAAAATTATATATATATATATATATATATATATATATATATATATATATATATATCTCACTCTGATTTTGTTCCGCAACAATGACCCTTTAGGGGCTCCGTAAAATTTCAAACATTAAAATTATTATTATTATTTTTTACTTTGTGTTTTGCCAATACTGATTTACAATTTAAAAAAAAGGAAACAAACTGAATATTCTAAATAGAGATTTTGCAGCACTTTATACTTCCATCTGCTGACAAGCTTTAAGTAGATGCTGATTTCATTTTCCAGCAGGACTTTAGCACCTGCCCACAGTGCCAAAACCATATCCAAGCGGTTTGCTGACCATGATATTACTGTGTTTAATTGGCCAGCCAACTCACCTGACCTGAACCTCACAGAGAACCTATGGGGTATTGTGAAGAGGAAGATAAGTAACATCTGACAAACAATACAGAAGAGCTGAAGGACGCTATCAAAGCTACCTGGGCTTCAATAACCTCTCAGCAGTGCCACAGGCTGATCGCCTCCATGCCACACCCCATTGAAGCAGTAATTAATGCAAAAGGAGCCCCAACCAATGACTTAGTACATAATGGGCTAGGTGCACAAGATGGCGCCGGTGAGCTTCAGCGACGCGAGTGTGTGCGTACTTATTTCCGGTCTTGCGACGCTCGCATTGACTGTAAGGGAAACTGACATACGAAACTTGGCTAGATGTATATAATTAAAGATTTTCAAATTTAACAGCCGATAGTGGTATATCAAAAACATGGGGAAACATCCTCCCTATATTTTGCATACCTCTGTGTGGAAATTCATCAAGATACAACGCTGAGATTGCTTTATTCTTCCGTTGATTATGCGGATCAGCGTCAGTTCAGGTCCACAGGGATTTCTTTTTTTCAAACACAAACCACTCAAAAATGCAATCCTTTTCATTTTCGAAGAGCTGGTTTTGTTCTGTTATGTATGTTACGTTCCCACTTTTTAACTAGTCTAGGGGAATGGAGGAATACGTAACAAAGAAAAGGAAAATCCACATGGAGCCTCTCGTCCCAGTCCCAGCTCTGAAGAACACTGCCAACCACCAAAGGATCCACTATAATTCGATTTATTATACTTTTTTAATACATGCAGGAGTAGCAAGAACAAAGAAAACAGGCTTCAGGAGGGGGCATAGCCAAAATAACAAACAAAACAGCAGCTTACTCCATTTTGAAACTAACTTACCTAGCACAGGGAAAAATAAATAACAAAAAGACAATATACTTCCTTAACTACCTAACTGGTCCAAAAAACAGGAGAAAAGGAGTTAAAAGAAATGGGCACCCTCCTCCCTACAAGTTATAAAGTAGACAACTTAAATATTGAAGACAGGACTACAGAAGTATTAGCAATATTGAGTGGAGTTCAACAGTCTAGGTGGGAGCAGCAAGCAACAGTACACAAACTGAAACTCTAGCACAAAATTGGCATTAGGCATCAACTAACAACAGTACCAAAACCACAACACTAGTCTGGGGCTGCAGAGAGGGTCCATGCAGGGAGAGGGAGATGGCTCAATCTTTCTCCTTTCCTCTCTCCTCCAACTGTGCTTTCTCGGTGCTTTTATAGCTGGTTCCTCTCTCTGGAGGAGCCAGTGAATGAGTTGATTGGTCATCACGAGTATCAGGTGTCAGTAATCAGCTCCTATCAGCACAGCACAGGAGAGAAAAGATGACTGAGAACAAACAAAAGCTCTTGACTGACCCCAGAACAGTACAACCTACGTCACAGGACGTAACACCACCATCACCAAGTTTATAACCCATGGCTTATAAACAGTTAATACTTTACATGTACAGTACACTTCAGTCTCCATCACAGGCTCTGGAAAGCGCATCTGCCACCACATTCTCAGAGCCTTTCTTGTGTTTGATATCCAAGTTGTATTCTTGCAGATACAGTGACCACCGCATCAAACGCTGATTCCAATTGCACATGCGAGACAGGAAGACAAGGGGGTTATGGTCAGTGTAAACAACAAGAGGGGTACAACTACCTCCAACATAGACTTCAAAATGCCGAAGTGCCATTACTAGTGCCAGAGCTTCCTTCTCGATGGTACTATAGTTTTGTTGAGACTTTGAAAACTTCTTGGAAAAATAACAGACAGGATGCTTAATTCCTGCCCCGTCTTCTTGCAACAAAACTGCACCAGCTCCAGATAAATGTTTCTGACTGTCAAATGAGACGCACAAAGATTTCTGATAAAGCGTTTTATTAACTTTATTTGATAACATAATTTATAACTAACTGTACAATTAAACGTAATATAATTATGGTAGGTTTGCCTTAAATAAAAGATCGCTGTTTGCATTCATGTGTGTTTTTATCTGTTTATTTGTTTTGTGAAAGATCTGCAGCATAAATCATTATCTGTCTATGAGTAGCCATTGTTATTGTTTTGCATCAATTATCAGATTAAACAGATATTAAAATTAGTCACGTATTTTTTACTGTGTAAAATAATCTTGTGAAAATAACGATGAAACAGACTGATGTATGTGTACAATTGAGAAATGGATACTTCTGAAGATAAATCGCAGCCCACGTCTCACGAGGTAAATATTGAATATAAAAAATAATAATAACAATGCAAACATCTTCGAGAAATAAGTAATTTGTACATTTACATATTTGGTAAGATAAAATACATTATATAGCTGTGTATACACACCATGAGTTAAACTTTCATCTCGTGAACAATAGTGAACATTAGTGTATTTAATTCATTCAACAGGACCGAAACATACACAGGTTTCAAATCCACTGGCTCAGTTAACATTTGTAGTATAGTGATAATAGCAGTGTATATCTTATTTGCATATGAAGTGATGTTATAAATCCTGTAAACATATAGGAGGTAATATTTGGACTTCTCTGGTTCTCTGCACTGACTTTAAGCACAACCGGAAATACCTACGCACACACTCGCAAGACCGGAAATCCAAGATGGCGGAGATATGCAACTAGCCCATTAAACCTGCTTTAGAGATCTTGAACATTTCATAACCATCATAATTAAAAATAAATTAATTAATAAAAAAAAAAAAAAAAACGTTGTGCCTTTTTGAATTAAATGACAAAAAAATAAAGACCTTTTCCATGATATTCTATTTTTTTGAGACGCACCTGTATGCTATGGTCCACGTGATGGTGTAATTACGTCAAGACATTAAAGAATCACTGAATCTAAACGAACTGTTCAAAGGAACCGTTTGCGGAACCGAGTCGGACCTGAACGCACTTGCAGGGCGGTCTCAGTGGGCGGGGCTCTACTGGACATACTAAAGGCGTGCGCGAGAGCTCTAATCTGTCTTGTACGGAAGAGCACGTGTGACTGAACGGGTTTTCCTGCGCCACTCTCCACATTATCAGCTTTACCGTAAAAACAACCTTTAGTCATGGTCAAGCTTGCCAAGGTAAGATACCTGCAAACATATTATAACACTTCAGCACTTAAATGGAAACGGTCAAAACGCGAAATGTTTAGTTTATATCGCGTCTGATGAGAAGATGGCCCACATGTGCAGCACATGCATTTCTATCAGATATGCGGTATAGCTTTGAAAATGTAGTTACATTAAAAAATTTTTTTTTTAATGCTAAATAGCAGCGTCTGAAAACAGCTTTTATGTAACGTTACTATCGGTTTTTGTTGTATTTTCGTTTAACCTCGGGCTGACCACGCTTCTTCTTCATTAGGCCTCAGTTGACACGCGTGATGTCTCCTCTTTTTAGTGTGCATTTCGCATGTTTTGTAGTGCTGTAAAACCATCCTCTTGATTTGCGATATTTTTTAGTTTAGTGTCGTAGTTTCGAACTAAATGGCGTATTCGCCGTGTTTGAGTCGTGTAGCAATGTTAGCTGAAGCTACACGCCTCCATTTTGGCTCTTTTGAAGCCAAAGAGTGGACATTTAACACGCTGCTTTAAACTCGTCGTGTTGTTAATGCATATTTGATCTGCACGATTATAACATGTGAGCATGGCACATGTGGTTCTCATGCGATCATGTAGGACCGCGCGCATGTGGCTCTTCCACGTGTAACCCGGACCCCACGTGGGGTCGACCACGCGCAGTGCTGTGGCATTTAAATAGTTGTCTTGCGTCTTTTTTATTTTATTTTTATTTTTTATAAATCACTTTAATGGTGGTTGTGTTCGAGTGACTAATCAATTTATTGTTCCACTCTAGCAAAAAATTAAATAAAAAATAAATACTTACCGCAAATACGTGTCATGATTAAGTTATCCACACAAATGTTATGGATCGTTATTTTGTTGTTACTCTTAAGTGCACTTCAAACGAAAGCCATCAGATGGTGTTTGATTTGTCCACACCTCCAAACATTTGCTAGGTCTCATACAAGCCCAGGAGATACTTGTATTAGGATATTAGTTTAGTTTGCTGGTGTTAACGGAGTAAATAATGCAAAGTTTTAGATTAATAGTTTTTAAATGATAAAACAAAAATGACTACAGCCCCAAATGTTTCTTAAAATACATTTGGGGAAAAAAAAACCTCACGTAAATTAACTTATCCTATTTTCTGAAAAATGTTGCACAGAGTCAAATTTATTTACAGAATTTTTTTGTTTTTCGCATTTTACTGTTTCGCAATAAATTAAATTAAACAGCCGATTTGCAAACGATATTAATATAATGCTAAATGTATTAACTAAAATATAATAAACTAGTTTTTATTTCTATTCACTAAAACCTTTTACATTTGGTAGTATTTGGAACAGAATTAAGAAATAGTGGCGTTTATTGTAAACGTGATGTCAAAATTAAAGCAAAACTAAAAGTTGTTTTTGGAACGGAAGTCGCAGTACTTGTGAGATGATTAAAAAAAATTCCTAGTGTTTCACAATGAGACACATCAGTATAATTGCAAGAACGTAAAAATAAATAAAACGCAAAACCCTTCCCCCGCAAACCAACCTTTCCTTGATGTTTGCAGGCGGCTAAGAAACAAGCGCCTCAGAAGAAAAAGGCACCTCCACCTCCCAAGGAAGTGGAAGAAGAATCCAGCGAGGAGGATGAGGAAGAAGAGGTGAGGAATCCATCTGTAGATAATGATGCACTTGAATCACTTTGTTGGCGATGAAGGATTTGTTTGATTTGAATTTCAATCTCAATTCGTCAGGCGCCGCCAGCTAAAGCCGTAGCAAAGAAAGCCGTAGCGAAGAAAGCAGCAACTCCGGCGAAGAAAGTGAAGAACGGAAAAGCTGCTGCCAAACAGGAGAGCGATGATGAAGAATCTGGTAAGCGAACTGCTTTTATGGTCCTCTCAGTGCGGTGTTAATCTAAAAGTTAAAATATCGTAATGCGTCTTAATTTCTCCCAATAGAAGAGGAAGCTCCTCCCCCAAAGAAGGCCATGCCTGCTAAAGCTGCAGCTCCTGCCAAGAAAACCGCGCCTGCTGAGGAGTCCGATGACGACGAGGAGGATGATGATGAAGGTATGAAAGGGTTTCAGTGTGGTGTCTGTTCATAAGTGATTTTAACCTTTCTAACATCAGTCTCCTGTCTTTTGTAGATGATGAATCTGAGGAAGAGCTGCCTCCACCCAAGAAGCCGACTCCGGCCAAAGCCACAAAGAAAGCAGCTCCTGCAGCCAAAGCACCTGCTGCTGCGGAGGAGGAGGATGAGGAAGAAGATGATGATGGTGTGTGTTTAAGCGCTGCACATGTGATGCTCTCGGGGGTTTAATACTAAAAGTGTTTGATTCTAACTTAAATTTGTCCTGATTCAGAAGAAGAGGAAATGGACACGACTCCAGCCCCCAAAAAGGCAGGAATGGTGAAAGCAAAGGAGGACTCTGAAGAAGAGGAAGATGATGATGATGAGGAGGAGGATGATGATGATGAAGATGAAGAAGGTATGATAGTGAAGTTTTAGATGGGTTTTGATGTTATGCTGGAAATATTAAGTTGGTGACAGATTCTGGTGGGGATTAGCAATATATTTGATGTGAAGACACTTATAGTTCAGATTGTACACAGTTACTGATTAAAATACACTAAATTTGCCAAAAAAGGATATTTAAGTACCAAAATGACACTTCACTTTGGGACGAAAAAAAAAAATTAACTAATTCAATTTTTGCTAAACGAAAATTCAGTGCATCCTATACACGGTAGTTACAATTTTAAAGTGGATCAAAAAAAAAAGGTCATAGTTGTCCTAAGTCAAGAATGTGTTTTGTTTTAGGAACACTTTGGAAGGTTTTGATCCACCTCAAATGTTGACTACTTTTTAAATTAAATGATAATTATAGTTAAGTTTCCAAATAGTTAATTCTCTTTCTTCTTGGTTGTGCTCTTCAGAAACCCCGGTCACTCCAGCGAAAAGGAAAGCCGAGGCCAAAAAGGAGAAGGGAACGCCACCGACAAAGAAAGCTAAAACTGATGGTGAAGGTGAGACTTGAGTTCCATACACTTGAGTTCTTGTGCATTGAACTACATATGATGATCTCAAGGGACTTAATACTGAGATATTTGATGTCACCTTTATATTAATTCTGATGCTGGTTTAAGGGGTGGGGAAGTCCAGTTCTTCGTTTTGGTATGACAGACTAAACTTGCTTTGAACTTTCAGGTTTCAGTCTCTACTTGGGCAACTTGAACAACAATAAAGACTTTGATGAAATCAAGTCTGCAATCACAAAGTTCTTCTCAAAGGAAGGCCTTGAAATTCAGGAAGTCCGTCTTGGCGGGACCAAGTAAGGAGAAAACTGTTCTTGGGAATCCTATTCCAGTCAGTTGTCATTGCAACGGAGTTGTTAACTCTTCTAAATCAGGTGTCGTCATTTTGTTTTGAAGGAAATTTGGCTACGTTGACTTCGCGTCAGAGGAAGACCTGCAGAAGGCTTTGGGACTCAACGGCAAGAATCTTTTGGGCCAACCGGTGAAACTCGACAAAGCCAAAAGCAAGGAAAACTCCCAGGAAAACAAAAAAGGTAACATTCCCACCACTTCTTGAGCGCAAATCCAACCAGAAATGATGACAGCTTTTCACTTTCCTGAACTCTCGTGTGGGCTTACGATAGTCAAGTGCTGATCTGGAGCCGTCGCTAATGTGTTACATCAAACATTGCACTCGCAGACGCTAACGTTTCAGGCCTTTTCTTCTTCCTCAGAGAGAGATTCACGCACTTTGTTCGTAAAGAACCTGCCGTACTCTGTAACGCAGGAGGAACTGAAGGAAATCTTTGACCAGGCTGTTGATATCAGGATACCGATGGGCAACAGCGGTTCGAGCAGAGGGTAAGACTAATCCACGGCTATTTGTGTTATTAAAAATGCATCTTTTAAGTGAATCCTTGACTGTCATCCTCCTCTTGCGGTACAGAATTGCCTACCTTGAGTTCAAGTCTGAGGCGATCGCAGAGAAGGCAATGGAGGAGGCACAAGGGACCGATGTTCAGGGCCGTTCTATCATCATAGACTTCACCGGAGAAAAGAGTCAGAAGGGCGGCAAACGTGAGTAACTGCGCTGTCTAGGTCTGGTTTGGATCGGGACTAGATCTGTTGTAGATGAAAGTTAACGGCGCTCTTGTTTTCTTCTCTCTTTAGCGGCTGGTGTTGCAAACAAAGTACTGGTTGTAAACAACCTAGCGTTCACTGCGAATGAAGACTCCCTCCAGAGTGTGTTTGAGAAGGCCGTGTCCATCAGAATACCACAGAACAACGGTAGACCGAAGGGGTAAGTGCTTGATTCAATGTTTCAGATTCAAAACCAATCTAACTGCACAGGCGTAGAAGACCAAAAGCAGTAACCAACCATAACCATGGTGTTGTGGCAGAAATAGTAAAGTGTTATTACAACATTCATTTCAGTTCAGTTTCATTCAATTCAAGCAAACTCCTCACACAACTGTTTCCAGCACTTTAAAGATCCTAAATGATCCAGTTTTAATGGGATGACCAAAATAAACGACAATTGTAAATTAAATCATCAAATCCTTATAACCTGTAGATGGCAGCAGAGGGGCACTTGTAGGCTTATTAGACCTATGCTTCCAATTTTATATTTTAAAATTTACAAAATTATAGTCACTAAAAATAACAAATCAGAAAACCGTCTATACATTTAAGAAATAAGTGCTTTTGAACTTGTGACCAGTTGGTCAAAAGGCAACTAAAGTTGTGGTGTTTGTTGTCAATATGTTTTCTGTATGAACATCAGTAAGACTTTGACTGAAATGGAATTGACACTTCAAATAGATTCTAAACAAATTAAACCATGATGTCATGGATTCATTTAGAATAATTCAAGTGTTTACACTGCGTGAACTTGCAGAAACATTTAAAATGGATTCAAATGGTCCGATTCCAGGAAGATATATAATGTTGACTTTTCAACAGTTTGTCTAAAGCCGCTTTTTTTTTTTTTTTTTTTTTTTTTTTTTTTTTTTTTTTAGACCAATATTTAAGAAATGGCATTTGACTGTCTGAATGAAGATGCAGAATTGCACTCTGTCAGTAGGGGGTGTTTGTGTAATCAAACTCTTTCCAAAACTAAAGTGTTCAATTTAAAATTTGACACCAAGATTAGAAGTGCATTATTCAATCCCTTTGCTAAATACTATGTTCTTAAACATCACCTGGTGGCAATTTTATACAACTGCGGCTACCAAAAAGCGTGCCTCTTATTGGCTGGTCGGTTGTCTGTTAATTTCTAATGGGGGAATTAAGTAGCATTGGTGACGTGCATTTGTTTTTGACATTTCTTTAAATTAAAATGGTTTTTGCACCAATTTCCTTTGTTTTAAATTCAACCTGTAAAGGTAATGATTTAGTCACTTTCAAGTTTTTGTTTTAGCTGTGCTGACTTACACTTTTGCTTTTGGTCTTATGTGTTTTTGTCTTGGTTTTTCTCGTAGATTTGCGTTTTTAGAGTTTGAGAATGTGGAGGATGCCAAGGAGGCGCTGGAGAACTGCAACAACACCGAAATCGAGGGCAGAAATATCAGATTAGAGTTCAGTCAGAACGAAAGAGAGCGAGGCAGTGGAGGAGGAAGAGGAGGCTCTGGTTAGTAGAGCACTTATTCAATTAATCCAATCTCACTCTTTTCCCTCAACGAATCCTGGTTGCTAACAGTTTTCCTCTGTTTGTAGGACCTACAAAAACCCTTTTTGTCAAAGGCCTGTCAGAAGACACCACAGACCAGTCTCTGAAAGAGTCGTTTGACGGAGCGGTCAATGCCAGAATCGTCATGGACCGAGACACCGGGTCATCTAAAGGGTACAGCCGTGTTTGATAACTTTAACATGTTTCTTCTCATGAGCTCCTCTCTGTCGATCCAGTGACAGTGTATGGATTCGCACGAGAAGTAGAGCGACCTCACAGTTAAACAGGCGTTCCCACTATATTGGGACATGCCCATGTCTGATGTGAGACATTAAAAACAATTGATCCAGTAGGGGTTTTTGTTTTCTTTCTTCTGAATGTTTCCTCAATACGGTTTCTTCCTCCTTCAGGTTTGGTTTCGTAGACTTCGATAGCGAAGAAGACTGCAAGGCTGCCAAAGAGGCCATGGATGACGGCGAGATCGACGGGAACAAAGTCACTCTGGACTTCGCCAAACCCAAGGGCGAGGGCGGCCGAGGGGGCGGCAGAGGAGGTTTCGGGGGACGTGGCGGTGGACGAGGTGGTTTCGGAGGCCGAGGGGGCGGCAGGGGCGGTGGCTTCAGGGGAGGACGAGGAGGAAGAGGCGGCGGCTTCAGAGGAGGAAGAGGCGGTGGGTGTCTAGTGATGCATCCAAATCGTTTATGACCAAATACATAATCTAACACTACACTGGACTTGATCTGTAAAGTTTAGTATAAATAGTGGTAATGCTAGAAGATGCTAGTCCCTAGTAATATGGCAGTGTGCCGATTTGAACCATTTTTAACCTTTTTTGAGTTTTAATGGTGTTTGTGTACATTTTTAAACTATTCTCTCTCTCTCTCTCTTCAGGTGGACGCGGTGGATTTGGAGACAGACCACAAGGGAAGAAGATGAAGTTTGATTAAATCTGTAACTGAACTGTTTCCGTTTGCTAAAATCCACATCGTCGGAGCGTTTCTAGGACATTCCAGAAAGCATCAGTAACTGTACAGTGACCCCCGACCCCTCGCTCCCTTTTAACTGTGCGAGTTCTGAAACGTCCCAAGCATTCGCGTGAAAATTATATGTGAATGTTGTAACTATGCTCTGCTGGTTTAGATACAGGTTGTACATGCAACCGTTTGGTGTGCGTGTGTTTGGTCTTTTTGTTATGGTGTGCATCAACACCCCACCTCCAACAAATTATTTAATTTTCTTTTTAAGTTTGCTTTAGGTTCAAGTTTAATGTGCAGTACCCTTTTAATGTGCAAAGCATATTGTAACATACATAGAGTTGATTGCCTATTTAGAAATAAATCTATTTGAATGGGATTGAGATGGATATCAAGTGTGTGGTAAGGCTAGTGTCAAATTTATAAACTAAATTTGGCTTGTGACGGTGTTTTGCGCTTTCTTTTTTTTTTGTTTCCAGATTTTTCACAATGTAAAGAACCATTTTGATTAAAATTGGTTTTTTAAACTTTGGCTTGTGATTTGAATTTATTTATCTGACTAATTAACTGTAGTGACCAGCATAGTGTGGCACAATTGGTTAAGAAAAGCAGTTTTGTGTGGCGCTCCACATGAGATGAAATGGATATTGTGGGGCGAAATAAAGTGCATTTCTCAGCTGCCAATTTGGTAGTTTTATTCTTTCAGCGGTTTCCGTTAAATAGGTGTACTGATTTCTCATTTTTATTGTTAGATTACGACTTGAACAAGTCAAAAACTAAAAGTCTTAAAGTACAAACTTGTATTAAACCAAGGAAGTATCAAGTACTGTACTTGAACCACATGTGTTCATCAAATTAAGTTATTAAATTCCAACTTTGAATGAAAATTTTGTGAAACCACAAAGTACAATTTGTAATGGCCCTGCAATTTAATTGTGTGTGTGTGTGTGTGTGGTTAAAATGTTTTTTCTGTTTCTGATATCATTGGATGTGGTCACCTAGTAAGACATAAGTTAACGTTTGCTAGTTACAGTAGCTGACTGGATGTCCTTTTTATCCATAAATTAGCCTACGATATAATTTCGCAAGTGAATGACACACAAGCTTACATTTATTTAGATAAATTATGATCCAGTTTATCATGACACTAATGCTTTTGTAGATTGAAGGAAGGATATCGTTGTTCATATTAGCATTGTGCTAGCACCCCCTTTTTTTGGCCTGCTCCAATAAGCTAAAATATGGCATTTAGAAGATGACATCAGTGTTTTGGTACGATTGTAACGGTCTTCTTACCCATAAGCACCTGCTGTAATGTCAGAAGATGACCTTTCTCGAAGAGGAAGGTACTCCTTCGAGAAAGAAGATTAAAATGCCTCGCGAGTCAAAAACAAAACGACGTAGCATAAAAAGGCCTCAGCACGTTGTCTGAAAGGTAAATGAGCTGATTTCCCCACAACTTGCACGTTTATTTACCCAAACAAGCCGTTGTGATGTTCACGTGGCATATCCTTAAAAAACCGTTTTAAACAACCGTTCTTGTGAAATGTTTTTTTTTTTTACATTTGTGAACGAACAGGTCAGAAATCTGCCCTGAGGATTTCCCCAGAGACATCAGTGTGAAACAGGTCTGTAGAGTGAGTACTTTACTGTATTTCAAATTTGGACATCAGTCTGTTTACAGATTTGCTTTGTGTTGTATAAGGATTGCATTTATTTATTTTTCCACTCAGACTCATCAAAATGTCAAGTCTGCATATGCAAGCCCCACATCCATGTGTTATTGAATAATTTCAAAACCATCAGCATTAATAGGGATATGCTCCTTCTTGACAGCATCTTGGATTTTGGAAAGGTTTTTTGGCTATATTTTGGAATTTGTAAGTCCTCTCAAAAATGAGTTTTTTTTTCCCCTCCTTCAAACCACACCCTGTAAACCATCTCTTACGAGCATCGTAGCATCAGAATACTGACAGAAAACTGAAAGTGTGATTTTCTCTGGAATGAAGAGGCTTCACTAGACCTGATAAATAACTTTGCAGTAGATTATATCTCTCGAGATCTAGGTTAACCGTTAAACGTGCACGGCTTCATTCATTGCGCTTATGACTGCGCAGTCACGTGACATGTGGCTTAAAGCGACGGTGGATAACTTGATCTGTTGTTTACAGATTTGCCATTCATAAAGGCTACATACACGTCTACTGTAGTAAAATAAAGGATATCTAAACCCCGGTGTCAAATGACAAGATGCTTATCTTTCTGTATAGCAGTTTTTAGAATAACAGTTTATGCTGTTTTGTCCCTGTTGTTTAATTTCCTGTACTTTTACTTCAAACAAAGAACAAACTAAGAACAATGAACAAGAGATCATATAGCTTTCCATTTGTGTCACAATCCCATACATTCAGCTTTATCGGGGATCTTAGCACTCAAGACAGTGTAAATGATATTATCATCTTTCCAAACAATGGTATTTGAGCTGAATCTACTTTAACACTGTATTATTTAGTAACTTGGTTCAGTACATCCACGATTGCTTATCGCAATATAAAAGAAAGAAAAAATGCAAATGAATAACATGGACGATTTTGTGATTTGTTTCAGAGGGTCAGAAGGTTAAAGTGTTTTGTATACATATTAAATATATTTGACATCCTATATGTCATACATCAATGTATATTTCTATGATAATTATAATAAATAGACTTTGAAATCCCCAAAATCATGGGAATTACATGTCTAATTTTGTTCCTAATACATATTTTGTTTATGCATTATTAAAATATGTGCATTATGCAGGACACTGAGTTTGAGAAAGCGTGAGACATCAGTTAAGTGCTAATAAAGTGTCAAATTTAGAATTTGTTTTTGTGTATTTTATATTAAATATTGTATAAACCTGCTATATATTGTATTTGAAACATCTATAGGAAGTATATGTTAAATTATGCATTGGAAATTATAGTATATGCATTGTGAAACTATGAAAATAAGGCTGTAGGAATACAATCAAATGCGTTTTGATCTCTCTTTTTGATTCTCTTTTGAACAGAACTACAAATGGCATTTTTTAAAGGATATGAAAGGACCAATCGAACGCTTTGGACTTTTGGAAGAAACGTTTATTTACAAACACTAATCCATTCTCGCCTTCGTTTGTTCATTCCAGTTCATTTTTTACACATTCAGACCGTGCAGCTTGGATCACAAATGTCCGTGTTTTTGCGTAACATTCAAGTACAATTAAATATCCTACACCAGACTCCGCCTCCTCTGATCCCAGGAGCTGTTTCATAAATTAATTCAACATTTACACGTACCAGACAATGTGCTGTTTCACAGTTTTAAAGTAAACCCTCTACCAAATGTATCTCAAGTCTATGGGCAAATAATAATAATAAATAAAAGCTCTTAAGAGATGAAACAACTCTACAAGCTGCTATCATTCAAATACATACTGTAATTTGAGAAATGTACATCATTGCAGCAGAAATAACATGGTCTTGTTTAACGAATCTACTTTGAAAACCTGTTAAGGCTACATCCGTCCACAAAGGGGCAGACTAAAACAAAAACGGTGAGGTAGAGACTCGTTTCCTTCTGTGTGGGACAGTCTTGTGACACAAAGTCATAGCTCACTCAAAAATTACAATTCTGCCATAATTGTCTTTTGCGAACTTTTTAGTTTTTTTATGTCTATACAACAAAACAAGACCACTTTGACTTTCACTGCACAGACCGAAAAATAAAAAATACTTTCACAGAAGAAACTAATGGAATAACATGATGATTTTTTTTTGTCTTCTTGATGTTCAAAAAAAAGCTAGCGAAAAAACGAACCATCTACATATTAGTCGCATCATTTGTCGTACATAAATTAAGTTAAAATATTGTCCAGGAATCTCCTCAAAAAAGGAGAACGTATTCTCTTCGAGCAAGTTCTCAAAGTTCTCAGCCTTCGTTTGGGTTTCTGAACCAATTCTGACCTGTTTCAGATTCAGAAAGTCTGGGACGACTACAAGAAGTCCATTTTCTGCGAACAGATCAAGTCGCTGTTGACCAGTTTCCACATGTCTATCAAATCCGGCGGGAGCAGTTTGTGCACCACTAGCATGCTCTTAAAGAAGCACGGCTCCCTGTTGAGTCGACTGGTCTTATTCTTCACCAACCCGAAGGTTTTGAAAGCGTTGTGCCTTATTGGGGTCACCTTAAGCACCTCCAGACACATCCCAAGAAACACATCGTCGATGGGATAGAGCTCCAGAGTTTCGCAAGCCCCGTAGAGTTTCCGAGCCAGCGGTCCGTCCATCAGGAAACCGCCTCCGCCAGCGTACGGCGGGTAGAGCGTCTTATTATACAAGGCTTGCGGGATGTAATACTTGTTCTGCTTTTTGCGAATGGGCTTGGCTTTGAAGAGAACGTCGCCGACGAAGAGGTCCTTCAAGTCTCTGCTGTCTTCCAGATACTCCAAGATGTTGGGAACGCTGACGAACACGTCGTCGTCGCCTTTGAAGATGTAGCGGGTGTTTCCGCAGTAGATGGAGAACCATTTGAGGAAGTGGATCTCTTTGAGGGTGAGGTTGAAGAAGCTGTCCATGAAGTCCCATTGCAGGATGTCTCCGTAGATGTAATCCTCATATTCCAGAAGCTTCTGATGATTGGCCCGTTCTGCCTCATTGGAAGACGTTCCGAGAAGGAAAAGCGTCTTGATTCTTTTCCCGTTGATCACTTGTTCTTTGCCCCAGGTTTGCCGGATGACCTCCCGTCGATCGTACTGTGTTATTACCGACTTGATGACCATCAATAAGTCTACGTCTCCGGCGCACTTCTCTGGGTGATTCATGAGGATGGGGAAGTACCTGCAGTGCCTGTAGAGCAGGAACTGCTTGAAGTTGTCTTCCAGACCCGTGAACCACTCCAAGGAAGAGAAGTTGAGGTTGACGCTGCAGTTGGAGCTGGTGACGTCCCACGTGGTGGGGATTTGCTTTTGGGTCAACCTCGCTCCTTCTGTGGTGGCCTCCACTCTTTGAACGCTCTTCCAGAAGTTGATGCGAATCAAGTCTTTCTTGTCGACTTCCGCCATGAGCTCCATCCGCACCTGTCTCTCGATTCTGTCGCTCTGGAAGTCTTGCATCGACATGATGTCTCCTCTGTGGAAAACAGTAAGCATGACGGCAGCCAGGAAGAACATGATGCTGATGCGCTTGAAAACTCGCCATCGTTCTCTGGCCGTCATCCTATAGTCGAAAAAAAACAGAGAAATGTGAACTTCAGATATATTAAAACCTTGGTAACACTTTAGTTTAAAAACCAATTTTCATTATAAACTAGTTGGTTATTACTAAGTTATAGGCTGTTAATCAGTACTAATAAAGCACATATTAATGCCTTATCCTGCATGACCATAATTTAGATCCTATTTTATATTTAAACTTAACTACTACCTTATTATCTTTTAATGTGCAGCGAATTAGGAGTTTGAGGGACAAGTCATAATTAATAATTAATAGTGAGAACTGGTCGCCAAACCAAAGCGTGACCGAAAACTTGAAACAAATGGTAAAGAATTCCATTCAAATGCGGTTTTGTATGTCATATTTGCCAAAAAAGCTTTGCCTAATCAAATGGGCTGCATTATAGCAGGGTTTTGTTTCCTTTCAAAGTTGTAAAATGTCACTAAAAGCATTCTACAATGTGTTTAGTTTATAAAATGTATCAAAATATGACGAATTTGATTATTTGAATCCGATGTATGATTTAAAAAAAATAAGTAGCATATTGTCAAATTATATAGGCTACGTATTTTTATAGTCGGTGTAAAATTTAGGTGTTTACATACGAAGCAGTTATTTAATTATTATTATTATTAAGAATATGTTTAGTATTAATTAAGTAAAATAAACATAAGAGCGTTATATATTATTATATATATTATATTATATAAGTTATATTATATAAGTATATATATATATATATATATATATATATATATATATATATATATATATATATATATTTACGAACAGTCACCAAGCTTGTTTTAGGTAATATAAAGACAAATAAAATCATCAACATATGTAGTCTTCCACAAGAACGTTTTCTAGAAAATATAACAACCAAACAAACAAGTTCGCACAAAACGCGTACTCACATTTTGAGAGAGTGCCTTGTCTGTTTAGTTTTAAATAAGTTAAGTGAAACCGGTCTTCAGCTCTTCAAATGAATGAAACGATCTCTCTAGACAATCCTATACTTAACTGGACCAGAAAAAAAATGGAAAGAAACGTGACAAAAGACGACAATAACCCCGAAGCACGCAGTTTCTCTTGAAGACGTGAAAGTAAGACATCCCAAGAAACGTCTGTCTGCTTCTTTTAAAGTGTGCGTGACTCATATGCAAATAAGCCGGATGGCCCCGCCCACCGTCCGCACGTTCTCACAGTCAAAGCGAACAGAACCTGTACGTGTTTTACAAGATGTTACATTTAACAATTAAAATACAGCTTTCACAGCAGCCACAACTGTCAATTACAATACGAATAGATAGATAAATTATCTACATTTGGGTTTCATCTAAAGTTTAGTAAAACTAAAATAATAACTATTTATTACTAAATGCTATTTATAAAATGTATTATATTTATATTTCATATTGCTATTGTATGCTATTTAATACAAACCTGTGCACATCTGATTTCAGTGGTTTGATTGAAAACTATTAACATCCACATCAACTATAACATTATAAAGTCCACTATAATTTGGCCAGGATTTATGAATTGACGTATGTCAATCAATCACCAAATGTTTGCACATCAAACACTCCTCCTCCAGTGGATTGTGCCTGTAAGCGTACTTTATTGTACCTGCAGCGGCAAATGTTTGAATCAACACAAAGAATCAGAATAGACTTACTCGGATCCAAAGACCTGCGTCATTTCATGGTACATTAGAAGAACATTTCAGGTTTAGATTTACCTAAAAGTAAAATAAAACAGGATTTTTTGAAAAAATGTGGTATTTAAAATACATATACATTTTTTATCATCATATATATTGACACCACAAAATAAAAAGAAAGAAAAAAAAATCCGTGATTGTGACTTTTATAGTTGCTATCCTTACAGTAATGCTTTTGAACATTATTAATTATTAAAAAAGCAAAGGTGCATCTAATGGCTTGGTTTATGCAAGAAAGATTTCCCGAGTGCATTTAGCTGTGTTGCTTTTCTGATTCACCCTTCACGGACATGAAGTCAAATGACAATCTGAGGAAACCAGCTGCACATGACTTAATGAGTCACTGTCCAGGTGCTCTAGAGTTGCCTGGCATGGTAGAGGAAAGAAACAAGTGTCATGAAACCAAACAAGACCAGTGGGAGTCAGCAGCACAGCACAGGATGCAGCAGTTTTTAATCCATTTTAGGAATCAAAAGCCACTGTGTTTTCATTGAAGTGTAGCTTTTGAAGAACAGAGGCAGGTTTGAGATCATGTCTCAGTGAAGGGCCCTCAATGTCAGTGGCTCGCGGACACTCCATCAGCCGTGTTTATCTGGAGACGGTGGTGTGCTTTACTGATAACAGATACTGCCATGTGGAGCCAGCACTCCCCCTTCCTGCTGTCCCAACACAGACCCACTTTCTGGAAGCCAGATGAGTGCCTTAATGTTGTTATATGATGTCCATTAAAAGACTTTAAATAAACAGTTATATTCCTATATTTAGTTTGACCTTTAGTTTTAAACACTCAAACTACTTGCGTTTGCATTGTCCTGTGTACTGCGCACAGCCAGATAAATCACTTAGTGATAAATCACTAAATCCACTGAATAGAATATCTGAATTATGCAAATATATAAATATGAAAAAAAATTAATTGTGCATTTATGGTAAACGAAAAACTATTTTTTTTTTTTGGGGCTTTTATCTTTTATTAGGACAGGACAATGTGTAGCAGACAGGAAATAGAGTGGAAGACAGAGGGGATGGGATCTGGAACTTGGGACGCCTGTATTACAATGGCATTATGTAAAGTTTGTTGGAGGCATTACTTTACATGAGCTTTCTTTAGTCATATAGTCATGCAGAGGTGACTATCTTGTAAGACAGAATCCGTGGATTGAGTACACAGTTCCTGCGCTGTGAGCACATCTGGGGTAGTTGCCTTCGGTGTTCCACAAAGGAAGAAGATAACACATTTGACTTTTGCACTAATACAACATGGTGGCTTTCCTCTGGTCCTTCCTGAGCGGTCTCTGGCTGACGTAAGCATACAAACACACATACACTATTTTTCATGTTTAAAAAAAAACATCTCCCTGAAAATTGGCGAGCTGAAATACATTTTTCAAGAAAAGCTTGAACACCAGAAAGTATCAGTTCTAATATTTATGTTCCTGTTTGTACCTTCTTGTTAGATTAGCAATATGCTAACAGTAAACCCAATTGGAGTAAGGAGCACTGTTTTATGACATAAAGGGTTGGCATTTAAAGTGCTCCAAATCAGTTTAGGTTCAAGTGCTGCCTCACGGTGCGGGTACACTTCATTTTCTGCGTTCCGCTCAGTTTAAGCCATTCAAAGTACACAGTTGAGTGTGCAAGCATAGTACAGTCCACTGATCATGAGTGAAGATGTATGCATTCAGTGCAAAAGCCCTTATATAGTTGACTTTTGTTTCCAAACACTCAAGACACTCACTCGTGCGGTTGTCTGCAAGCATACCAAATTCAGGACATCAGTGGACTGTGCTGATGACCCAATTTGTGCCAGAAGAGCTGGAGTAGACATGGGTAGTATATTTTTGCTAATTTTCTGTTTCACTTCATACAATGCACAATTGACATGTTTTGCATGTTTAGACTTCCTAGTGAACCTTTGTTTACCAGCACTCATGTACATGTATGCAGGTAAATATATGGATTAATGCAAACATTGTGCATGGACATCAACCGACTGTGCCGATGAAACAATCGAATCATGGACGGTCTGCTAGTTTGAATGGAAGATGAACAAGAGGACTTGAGTACAGGTTGAAATATTTGGCACATGTGCACTATCCAGTTGACCTTTTCGTAAACCAGGGGATCTCGACCCTACTCCTGGAGAGCTACCGTCCTGCTGCATCAGCTCCAACTCAAATCAAACACACTTGAACCAGCTAATCAAGGTTTTTTAGGGTTACCTGACAGGCAGCTGTGTTGGAACTGAGGTCTGTGGGACGGTAGATCTCCAGAAGCAGGGCTGGAGATCCTTGGCGTAAACCAGGGTTCCTCAAATCTCGCCCTGGTCTCTGATCAAACTCAACTACCTGTGATTTTTTAATGATCCTGACAACATTGATAAGCATGCTCAGGTGTGTTTGATTAGGGTCAGAGTTAAACTCTACAGGAAAGTGGATCTCGTGGGCCAGATTTGAGGATCCCTTGCGTAAACCATTCGACCGTGAGAGTGAACTGATGCATTCAACAAACCGCTGGTCTCAAAACCCACAACTGTGGTCTTTGCACTTGACTACTTACTTGACATATTTCCTGTAGTTAGTTCAAGTGTTTAAGTGGGTGTAAAGACCACAAGCTGTGTATGTGTAGGACATCTAACTATCTAATGGGACACACAATATAGTGTTGTAAAAATGTAAAGTTTTCACATAGCTTTATTTACACATTTTCTAACATTGCTCTTTCCAAAAACTCAGAAATGTCTGTTCAGTAGTCCCTATAACAGACCACACAGTTTAGTAATTGTGGTGCTTCATAATTAAAAGCAGTTGTAAACGATGTTCAAAATAAACATACTCACCTTTGTACCAATAAAACACTACAAAACCACAACACTTTACATTTTGCTACCAGATTATATGGAATATCTAATTTACATACAATGGAATGTTTCCTTGACATCTTGCGATTTCGTGGCACGTGAGTCCCTGAACACGACGAATGGTAGCATGTGCTTAGCATCGGATACTGGTACGGAGTGTGGATGTAGTGTGCGATAAGGGTCCCGACTTGTGGCATTTTGTAAAACTGGGACAGTTTTGTGCACACACTTCCTGTTGAACATGCTTTTAAGTGCCAGAGACCACAAGAGTGGGTATTTGGACAGGCCCCCTGTGTGTTGATGTCAGAATTGGCATTACACAGGATGAGGTCGTGCGGGAAGTACTTTTCAAGTTAAGAAAGAAAGACATGAACATCTAGGATGACATGGGGGTGAGTAAATTATCAGGAAAGTTTTATTCTGGAAGTGAATTTATCCGTTAAGGAAGCTCAAAGGTACTTGAAAGGATATATTACCATGACATTTGTACAAAATTATACAAACCATGTATAAAACAAGTAATATGAGTTTCATATGATAGCTATAGCTGTTCTGTGTATTTTAATATGACTGGAATGTTTTATTGAGCATTAAATATCAAGGCCCGAAACTACTGGGTAAACGACACAAGGTGCGATTCCACTCAAGACAGTTTTTTAAAAAATCTGGTGTAAAGTGACATTAATAGTTGTATTGGGAGTGGTGTTGGCGCAGTGGATAAGGCACATGCCTTTGGAGTGAAACACCCGGGTTCGAATCCACTGAGACACCAATGTGTCCCTGAGCAAGACACTTAACCCTTAGTTGCTCCAGAGGCGTATTTATATCTATATCTATAGATATAGATATAGCAATTGTAATTCGCAAAGCGTCAGCTAAATGATTAAATGTAATAGTTATGTAGTTTTACATAAACACTTTGAACTAAAGGTTGACAATGTATTCATCTGCTTCGTTTGTCCGCAGGGTTGTCACAATGCGAAGGCCTGCAGGAAATCTGCAAATGCAAGGCACAACACAGCTGAGGATTCAGAGGTTTGGTACTCCATCATGCCGAGCTCAAAACAGCTCAGCTTGAGACATAAAAACATGTCCCGAGAGCTCGTCCCCCATGGACATATCTAATCTCACCAGGAATTCTGTTCCAAAGAGCACAGCATTTACACTAGAAGGACACTGCTATGCTTTAACTAACTCTGCATCTCTAGACCTAGTAACTCTGGGGATCGGTTAAGACAAGCTCAGCTTTATCCATCGTTAACAACAAATAACCTGCTCTTTGATGGTTTCCTTTGGACTTCCTCATTCCCAAGGGGCCGATTGGACGACATAACCTGTAGGGCACACTCACATCTGCCAAGAGCTGGTTGCAAAGGAGGCTTCATTTTAGGGGACAGAAACAGAGGGACTTATGGTCCAAATATTGTCCACTTTCAGGCCAAGGGTGGGGGGGGGGTGAAATCCCCCTGAAGCACAGGATGCACATGGACATACCATGACAGCTAGAATAAAGCAGGATATGGAGAGAGAACGAAAGGAAGAGAGGATTGTGGGACGCAGCTGAAGTTCGTTTAAATAATTCCTGTTTTGCAGGGCTGTTTTTGTGTCCCGTTGTTGTAGTGCACCATCCAGGAAGCTGGAGAGACAGTGTTGTCGTCAGAGCCAAATAAAACACATTAGTCACTTTAGTTAAACTACATTTACTGGAGAAAATGCGAGTGGGCTTTACTTTGAAATGCACTTCCATGACGGGTGTAGCTGGTGGTTGTTAGAGCATTGCACTGCAGTTTTTAGGGTCTTCTGAGTGGTTGCCAATGTTGGAATGTGCTATACTGTTGGTAAGACATTGTTAGGGTGTTCTGGATAGTTATGACATTGGGTGTTGGGGGGTGGTTCAGTTCCTCCTCAAAATATTGTATAAGAAAAAATAGCCAACATTACAAAATATATAATTTAAAATTGTATAAACTGCTCATTTTTCTAAATGATGCCTCCCATGAGTCCACTGAGTTTTAACAGACCTCCTAAAGTGTGTGGTGAGTTTAGTGGTGGGTAATTGAGAATGAATGGGGCAAAGTGAGAGGAGGCAATGCTTTCATCGCGATATGACTGGTTATGTTCGGCTGTGATTGGTTCATGCGATAAATCCCCCCCAAAATGTAACGTTTACACTAGTGCATTTTCATTTTAAAGTGCATAACGTTCGCTATGGTCGTACACTTCGCCAGAATTTTCAACCTTCGAAAATTGAGACGTTTTAGATTGAAAACTCCAGGGTTTGCCTAAAGGCGGATTGGAATGCCTACAACACATTTCCCATTCGCACCACTGGAACTGGCGACTGTTGACTGTCTTTTGTAATGGTCATTAGCCATGGCACACAAAGGCAGCCTATTTGCTGTTTTGGATTGTTTTTAGCACATTTCATTGTGGTTGTTACGGCATTGCTAGGTGGTTGTTATAATGCGTTTATTAATTTTTGCACATTGAAATACTGATATTAGGGCTGGTGGATCATAAGTGTTTTGGCTGGTTGTACATTTTACAGTTGCTAAGCAGTTGCTTATTGGCCCATGTCATGGTTCATGGTCAGCTGACATGAATTTTACACAAGCGCATATTTTATTCAGTAAATTATACTTTTTTTTATTGACCTTTGATCTCATACTTAAGCCAGTTAGTATTAATACCTTCATATCTTCATTAAATTAATTTACCATTTATTTAAATGCCTTTCTATTTTAATTTTTTTTAAGTACTTCTGGAACAAACGCCTCACAAAGAGATATTTGAGACAAACAGGTAAGGAAGGTATGTGAAATAAGAGAACAAATGAAGAAAGAGGATTAACGAACCTGAAATAGAAGCATTATAGACACAAGTTCACTTGAGATTTCAGCACTGTTGGAGTTCATTTGTGCAGATGTTCAGGCCGACTGGGGAAAGACGTGACACACAGTAGGACTTCACATCTTCTGCCAGTTTGATCAAAATATTATGAAAAAAAGAATGTTTTATGTAACCAATATACATTAAAGGTTACAAATAACTTGTTTTATATATATGATCTTTTTTGTTGTATTTTTGTAAAATGACGCAACAGAGCATTTTTGTATAAAATGTATTATATTTAATGTACAAAAATACTCACAATTTGTGACTTCAAAGCACAAACCAAACCTAAAATCACAAACAACAGGTATAAACATCAATCTGTTAGCTCAATTTATACTTTGACCTGTATTAGTTTCCGTTACCATCTCTATTTTACACCGCTTACTCATGCAAAACAGGCTAATATTAAGTTTTATGATTAACACGTACACAAAAGCAGCGACAACAATACAACAGCATCAAATCACATGCGTGACACGGAAACCACAATTCAGACTGATCGAAAACACCTTCATCCTTTTATGTTTTTACATCTATCTGCTTCCTCTGACCGAGGGTGGTCGAGGTTCAAGAGAAACAAAGCAGGAGCGGAGCGCCAGGTGTTTGGAAGGTTGTGGGATAATGAAAGTACTTGTTGTGATTATTGCCCAAGTGTGTTGTGTTACAGAGGCGCTCTGTTGCAGGGACTGAAAGGCCCTCCGAAACCACAATCCTCAGCTTTGTTCTGCAGGCCCATGGTCGTCTCCGTTGGCCTGACCGCGATGATAAACTTGGATGGTGTTACAGGAAGTTGGATGCTCCTCTGGTGATAAAGCTTCTCTTTTTTCACTTTCTATGTGATTGGCTGCCTGGAAGGTGAAAAGAATAGGAATGGGAATAGAAGGGAATATTTTTACACAAATATGCTCAGCATTTTTAGAACTGGTTTAGTCACTCTTAATTAGCAGTTGACCCCCTTTTCTCCCTAATGAGGGGGGAGGGGAGAATTTTGTGGTTTCTAAAAAGAATAAGACTCTACTTAGTCAGTGGCTGTAAAAGATTATAACATTTATGGAAAAACCATGGGATGGGCATGTGAAGTAATCAATCATCATCATATTTCAGACAACTATTCAGATACCAAATACATAATACTTGTCTTTTAAATTATAGCACAGACGCAGCTGCATACAATAGTTCCTGACAGCAACATTAAATGTCAAGAGAATGTTCCAATGTAACCTGCCTCATCTCATGGAGTTCAAACTGACTGAGGTGGCCAATTAAATCAAAGTAGGCATGGTTTACCATTCAGCAAAGCACGAATTCCATCATGAGTTGTCAGTTAAAAGTTGAAATAATGTCAAATTTGGACATTTTGAATTGAAAATATATTATCATTTTCGTGATTCATGTAATTCTTAATTGAATGTGACGAGGAAATTATTAAAGGGTTAGTTCCCCCCAAAATGAAAATTGTCATTTATTACTCGGTCCAAACCTGTAAGACGTTCAGTTTTGTGATGCTACGATAATACTTTTCTTTTGCGCAAAGAAAACAAAAGTAACAATTTACTTTAGCCATTCTTCTCCGACCTCTGCCATTTTAGAGAGTATTTAAATGCATACGCACACTTTCCTCTAAGCCTCAAAAAAAGCTTATTATGCAAATTATGTTCACGCACGCTTTGCACCCGAATGTAAACAACAGTAATCATGTCCAATAAGTTCTTGGCTACTCTCCAAAATGGTTAAAGACGTTACTCGAGGGAGAAGAATGGTTGAGTAAATTGTTATTTTTGTTTTCTTTGCGCAAAAAGAAAAGTATTCTTGTAGCATCGCAAAACTGAAGTTAAGCCACTGATGTCACATGGACTGTTTTACTGATGTATTTCATATGTTTCAGTTGCGTTGCTGTCTATTTCATTAAAAATATCTTAATTTGTGTTGGAATGAGTAATTAATGACAGTATTTTCATTTTGGGGTGAACTAACCCTTTACAATTTTGACATATTAGACCAAAGTAAAGACCTAAAAAAAAATTTTCTTATTAAACTATTTTGAACTATTTAATGATTTCCGTCTTCTCCAATAGTGATGTAATGCCTTTAAATTCAAGCCATGGATATTTTTGACATTTAGTGAGATTCATCCCTCCAAGCAATGATCTCACGTTGGATAATGACGTATTCGGAGTTCAACGGATATGTTTTCAGTGGTCTTGACTGATTAGATTGTGGTCTGAACAGACACACTTTCCTGTTAGTAACATTACGATCAGTGAGATAGAAAAGATGGACCACTTAACAGGAAGTAAACATAATATGGAGCCTTGACAATGTGTGCATTAGATAGGAAAATTGATTTTCCAGTAATGCATCTGTAAAGTTCAGCAGCAGGCAGGAAGTAGTAACACCAAATACAACACAGGCAAGACTAATTCCATCTGATTTATGAGACTGAAAGGCCAGAAAGACAGACAGACCTCACAGTGGACTGATAAAAAATTCATTATCAGAGACAGTGAGAAATAAATAGTGAAAGGCGGCATTCATAGAATGAAGAAGATAGAAACAAAGAACACATAATAAGTAAATGTGATCAATTAAATCAGTGACTAAACGTACACTCTGCTTTCATTTTGCTGATCATAATATTGACTGCCATTGAATACAGTTAATGTTCACATTTTAAATGTCAGGATGTAATGAATGTTTTAAGTTACTTTAAACATCAAATGCAAAGAGACACTACTTCTAAAATTCAGTTTACCAAAAAATAAATAACTAATATATACAAAATAACTACTTAAAAAAACAGTCGTGCCCTGGCCACCACCTAAAAGACTCTAAAACCCACTCTGAGTAACTTAGCAATGAGCCATAACATCTCAGCAACCAACCAAAACGCTGTAGTAAAAACCCAAATCACCTACCACTTTACACCTTAGCAGTCTCCTACAACACCATATCAATCACCCAGCAACAAACTAACCACCCTACCAACCTCCCAGAACCCCCAATCAAGCACTAGCTAACACTCAAAATCCTGTAGCGACAACGTGAACCAAGACCAACACCATAAACACTTGGAAAACCTTAGAAACGTCCCAGAACACCATATCAATCATTAAGAACACCCTAGTAACAAACTAAACACAATTCCAACAATCCAGAACAACACATACACATTATCCCAATACACCACACTATCAATCAACCTGAATGCATTAGCAACAACTCAGAACACCTTAACAACCCCCCCCCCCAAAAAGCATCCCTGCATCCTACAACACCCTAGCAACAACACCAAATCCACTAACAATCCAGAACACCTTAACCAACTAAAACACTGTAGCAACAACCCAGAACAACCTATCAATCACAAACACACCCCAAGTACCTTTAAGAACCAAGCAACAACCAAGAAAAATCTAGCAAGCACCGAAACACTGCAGCAGAACACCTACAACACCATAGCAACAACCCAGCTAGAACCCAGAACACCCAAGTAACCGCACAAAACATTGTATTGATCACCCAGGACACCATGTTAACCACCCAGAACGACCTGGCAATAAATTAAACAATCTTCCCAACCATCTAAAACACCCTTGTAACACCCTTAACGCAAGAGTAACAGTTTAGAACACTTTAGCAACCACCCAGAACACTTTAAACACCTGAAAACCATCCAGAACACCCTAGCAACTACCCAAACACCATAACAATCCAGGACACCATCGCAACCACTTAAAACACCATAACAACAACCTAGCAAGAACCCAAAACACCAAAACCTCCCTGAACACTAAATCAATCACCCAGAATGCTCTAGCAACTAACTAAACACCCAACCAACCAGCCAGAACACCTTAATCACCAGCAACAGTCCACATACCCTAGCAACCACCATAATGCCTTATCCAATAATTTTATAAACATTATAAACATTCCAGAACACCTTAGCAACTCTCAAAAAACTGTAACAATCACGTGCAACAAACCATATCCTAGCAACCGCAATAAAAACAACTCAGAATGTCCTAGCAACCACCCAGAAGTGGTTTATTTTCCTCATTTGCAAGTCGCTAAATAAAAATTATGGTAATTAATTTACGCATAACGGAACACAAATCTGATTAGAATTATATGTTCACTTACTCATGTAGAACAAAACAAACATAACCCCAGGTATTTATTAAATAGAGTTGTTGATGCTTTGTTTCGTTAATTAAGCCAGTGTTGACATTTCCCAACAGCACAGCAGTAATGACTTTATGAACTACTTTACTTCTGAGATAGATACTATTAGAGGTAAAATGTAACCATTCAGCCGTCAGCTACAGTATCGCATCAGACAGCACACTATAGACCCCCTGAGGAACAGTTCCACTCATTCTCTACTATAGGAGAGGAAGAATTGTATACATTTGTTAAATCCTCTAAACCCCCCTTCCTCAAATCTTACCCTGGAGGTCCAATGCACTGCATGGTTTAGCTCCAACCCTGATCAAAGTCACCTGTCTGTGATTTTCTAATGATCCCAAATGCATTGATTGGCATTGAATAGCATGCTCAGGTGTGTTTGATTAGGGCTAGATCTAAACTTGGAACTTGGAAAGTGGATCTCGAGGTCCAGATTTGAGGATCCCTGCTCTAAACCAACAGCAGCCAGAGTTCTTACTAGAACCAGGAAGTATGACCATATTAGCCCTGTCCTGTCCACACTGCACTGGCTCCCTATCAAACATCGTATAGATTTTAAAATATTGCTTATTACTTATAAAGCCCTGAATGGTTTAGCACCTCAGTATTTGAATGAGCTCCTGTTACATTATACTCCTCTACGTCCGCTACGTTCTCAAAACTCAGGCAATTTGATAATACCTAGAATATCAAAATCAACTGCGGGCGGCAGATCCTTTTCCTATTTGGCGCCTAAACTCTGGAATAACCTACCTAACATTGTTCGGGAGGCAGACACACTCTTGCAGTTTAAATCTAGATTAAAGACCCATCTCTTTAACCTGGCTTACACATAACATACTAATATGCTTTTAATATCCAAATCCGTTAAAGGATTTTAAGCTGCATTAATTAGGTAAACTGGAACCGGTAACACTTCACATAACACCCAATGTACTTGCTACATCATTAGAAGAATGGCATCTACGCTAATATTAGTCTGTTTCTCTCTTATTCCGAGGTCACCGTAGCCACCAGATCCAGTCTGTATCCAGATCAGAGGGTCACTGCAGTCACCCGGATCCAGTACGTATCCAGACCAGATGGTGGATCAGCACCTAGAAAGGACCTCTACTGCCCTGAAAGATAGCGGAGACCAGGACAACTAGAGCCCCAGATACAGATCCCCTGTAAAGACCTTGTCTCAGAGGACCACCAGGACAAGACCAAAGGGCTTGTGACTTGTTTGCACAGATACTATTTAAACTGAACTGAGCTGGATGATGACATCACCGAATTCAATGATGTCATTTTGCATTACTTACACACTGTTTTCCTAATTTATGTGGTTCCGTTGCATTGACACAATCAGTTATGTTTAAAGCGCTATATAAATAAAGGTGACTTGACTTGACATATGGGTCTTACTTATTAAAGTAAGTACCCCACACTTTCACCAGCTTATTGAAATGAAATATGTTAAGACATCTTAGAATCTCCAAGACACACTATGGTTTGACGTCACGACACACTCAGCTGCCCTGCAGCTGTTCTTCATACTGTTTGACATCTGTTCCAGTAAAATCAAGAACAAACGCATGAATGAGAGAGTCAACAAATAAAGACACATTAAACCAGAGGTGGGGAAACTCGAGGGCCACATCAAGTTTTTGAATATAAGTGAATGGGCCACATAGTATATGTATAACAAATGAAGCTGGTTACTGTAGTATAGTTACTGTACTAGATGTATACATATGGAGGTTCTATTCATGAAATTGAAACTAACGGTGTACGGAAAACGCACTATTCAAACTCACTTGCCTCATCACTCGAAATGTGAGAGCTATGCGCTTGACCTCGATTGCTTCATACATGTGGCTTGAAATATAAATCTCAGCACACTTCAGATGATAAAAAATATGCTATTTATAATCCAGAAAAAAAAAGTACTATATCCATTTTCATAAAAACTTGTGTGGAAAACAGAGGGAAGACAGGATAATCTTTGTAATAGGATAAAATGTCAAATTATTTCCCTGTTTTCCCCAATAAATAACTTTATATTACCAATGAAAACACATTGTCTTTCTCCCATTCTCTCATATGCCCATCTTTATTTATTTTGTTAAACGTATATAGTACAGACACACTTGGGGATATCATCTCCATTGACTGTCTTAAAGCCTAAATACATTTCCTCATAAATATCCACTTCACTCTATTATTTAATTTAGTCATCACTTAATGTAAAATAATCTGAGCCTAAACTGTTAACAACTTGTGTAACCCAAGTTTTTTCATGTGGAATCCGATACTCTGGGAACACTGGTCAACTTAACCACAAGATTTCAATCAAAATGGCTGCTTTCATTGTTCAAATGTAATTTATATGGAGATCAAATATAAGTTTGAGGAAAAACATGTTTCATGAAGAACATGAGACAAACAATACCCAGCAAGAAAAAAAAAATCTGAAATGAAAGATTAAAACTCTGTCATCTGTCTGTCAATTCTACTTGTTTTCGATTGTTATGCACATCATATTTTCTTGTGCATCTATACAACAAACACACACACACACACAATGAATTAAAGGGTTTGGTAAGCGTTGTTTAAATGTTTCTTTGGAGTACAAAGTCGCTGGGGTATATTTTTAGCAAAAAATTTAAAATTCATCAAAATTATTTTTCTTTTATGCCAAAAATCATCAGGATATTAAGTAAAGGTAATGTTCCATGAAGATATTTTGTAAATTTCTACTGTAAATATAACAAAACTTTATTTTTATTACTAAATATGCATTACTAAGAATTGATTTGGACAACTTCAAAGGTGATTTTTTCATTATTTTGACCCCCAGGTTTTCAAATAGTTGTATCTCTGCCAAATATTGTCCGATCCTAACAAACCTTACATGAATGGAAAGCTTATTTACTCAGCTTTCATGTATACATCTCTGCAAACTTACACTTAAGATTGGTTTTGGGGTTCAGTTTCACAAATATGGAAAAATAAGTTCTGATGATCCAGAACACGATCCAAAGAAAAAAAGTGACCGACCCCAAAAAGCTGACAAGCAGCCATACTGAAGATCCACAGAAAAAATGAGGTGAAGCAGTCAAAGGATACATTTGAAATGAACTGGCTAAAAATGTACCCTTTGCTAGAAATAAATGATGGAATAATGAGCTGCTCAGACTGTAAGACATACAGCAGTACACAATTTACCAACCAGTGCTACAAAATATCTCCATTAATTAGGAACGGGCCATACAGCAGCTTCAAAAAGAAAGAGAGAAGCAGAAACGTCTAATGCTATCCCAAACTGCACAGCTGCAAGGAGAAGAGGAGTTGAAGGGGTTACTTAAAACTGCTTACTTTCTTGCTGAAAATGAACGGGAACTTTTTTGTCACTTTTTGCCTGCCATGGTGTGTAAGAGCCCACAATTATGACACACAACATATGGTACACATGGGAATGAAAGTATATAATAAAGGCGTATGTACATAAACTGCACACATACAAAATGTCAATCAAGCATCAGACTTCAATTTTGCAAGGTTGGTCTTCAAACATGGGTGGACTTGGTGTGTGATCCCATAGATAAGATAAATACATAGTTTTGTTTGAGAGTGTCAGTTCTGATGGATAAGTCGAGTGAAATACTCACTCTGTTGACTGGGCCGCCCACCGGAGCCCCCTGAAGAACCGGGTCTGCTGCCGCTGTGCTGGGGCTCGCTGTTGGAGAACTGGGGGGCCAGACGAGACCTGCCAGCACTGCCTGTGTCACTGTCAGGGGTGCGAGGAATCTTAGGCCGGCTTTCAAAGCCCACGTTCTGCCCACTAGAAAGGAGAGAACGAAGAAGATGCCACCAACTTTTACATTTAAAATTTGCCCTTGTCCAATGCTTAGAGTGTCTAGCTGACTCATTTGAACCCATTTGCATGTGATTCTCAAACAAATATATCTAAATCTTTAGACATTTTATTTTAACATAAAACAAAACTTATTATAAACCATAGGGTTTTTAAGGCTCTCTTCTTTTGTACAGAACATTTACCTAAAAATAAAGAAATATCATCAAGCTTAGCATAAAGCTAAACAATAACTTGACAACCTATACAAGTTAAATTGTTTCAACTACTCCAGCAACCCACTGATTGTATAAAAAAAATATATATAAAAAAATATTTTACTAATTGTGTGTGGAAATGTTTTCAAAGATTGAGATGGGAAATATAATATTTTCTAACTTTATATAAAATACTAATATTTAAATATTTATAATTCCAAACAGTTTTTTGTTAAAATCAAATTATACTTAAGTTTTGGTAGTGAAACACTTTGCATCCTCGCCTAAAAGCTGTACTATTTTTTTCTCCGGATACCACAACTTAACAAATAAATAATAAATATTTTTATTTTATATCTCAAATTCTGAATTTTGTCTTGCAACTCTGAGTTTTGATCTGACAATTTCAACTTGTGCTGGCGGTTATTAAGCCTCTTATTAAGAAACACAACTAGATTCTGGTGAACTAGCAAATTATTGACCTATTTCAAATCTTCCATTTGTCTAAAATTTGTGAAAAAAGTTGTGTTAGCTCAATTGTGCTCTTTCCGGAAAAAAAAAAAAAAAAATCTGTATGAAGAATTTCAGGTTTCAGGCTCCACCATAGCACAGAAACTGCACTTGTTAAAATTACAAATGACCTGCTCCTTGCATCAAATCAAGGCTCCACCTCATTGCTAGTTTTAATTGATCTTAGTGCTGCGTTCGACACCATAGATCATGACATACTCATAGATCGATTACAAAACTATACAGGTATTCAAGAAGAGGCCTTAAGTTGGTCTAGATCCTACCGGTCCATTTGCTACCATTTTGATTATTTGAACAGTGAGTCATCTCATTTATCTCCAGTAAAATATGGAGTGCCACAAGGGTCTGTCCTAGGTCCTCTGCTATTTTTTTATATACATGTTGCCACTTGGTAATATTATTAGAAAATAAAGGATTAGTTTCCACTGTTATGCTGATGATACTCAGCTATATATCTCAACGAGGCCAGATGAAAATTCTAAATTATCTAAGCTAACAGAGTGTGTTAAAAATGTAAAAGATTGGATGACCAATAATGTTATCCTATTAAATTCGGATAAGACAGAGATATTACTTATTGGACCCAAAAAACAGTACACAGAATCTAGTAGACTACAGTTTGCAACTAGATGGATGTACTGTTACTTCCTCTACAGTCAAAAATCTGGGTGTTATATTAGACCGCAACTTGTCTTTTGAAAAACATAATTCCTAAGTTACAAAAACTGCATTCTTCCATCTTAGAAACATTGCCAAGCTAAGAAAAGTTATGTGTTTCTGATGCAGAAAGCTAGTTCATGCATTTATGACCTCTAGACTGGATTATTGTAATGCACTTCTAGGTGGTTGTCCTGCTTCGTCAATAAACAAGCTACAGGTAGTCCAAAATGCAGCAGCTAGAGTCCTTACCAGGTCAAGAAAATATGATCATATTACCCCAATTTTACAGTCTCTGCACTGGCTACCTATTAAGTTCCGTATCAGATACAAATTATTATTACTTACCTATAAGGCCATAAATGGTTTAGCTCCTGCGTACCTAACTAGCCTTCTACCACATTACAACCCATCACGCACCCTTAAGTCACAAAACGCTGGACTTTTGGTAGTTCTGACATTTGGCTCCCAAACTCTGGAATAGCCTTCCTGATAATGTTCATGGTTCAGACACACTCTCTCTGTTTAAATCTAGATTAAAAACCCATCTCTTTCACCAAGCATTTGAACAATGCATCTCATAATTTATGACCGCAGTTGTATCTGATCAAATGCGCATTGTTATTCTTTAGCTTGGGTTAAACTATTTCATTTTACTTGGTTGGAACAACAGCTACGCTAATTATGTCTCTATTTGTTTCTCTGTTTTGCCACCTTCAGTCTGGATCCAGAACACCTGAGAAGAGATGATACCAAACCCTAAGAGGACCTCAGATGATGCTAAACCTGAAACAACATATAGAACTACCAAATATTGCTACAAGTGTGATTGCATCATATAATAATTCCTATTAATAGTGTTTATCGTCTGGCTGACTACTTTTCTACACAGAGCGTGTTTTTGCATTTAAAACCACAAGACGTGGGGCAGTGGAATAAAAATAAATAAAATGCTACAAAAAATGCAAAACCAAAAAAAGAAACAAGCGCAGTTGTCAAACATATCCATCTAGTTTCCATAGAAAAACAATGCAAATGCAAAACAATTTTCAATGTGAATGGCCCCTTAGAAAAGTTTGCGTTGTTATATTTACATGTTTCAGGCCTTACAAAATAAACAAGACAATAAAGAAATCACTGCATACGCTCAAATTTGTTTTTCTGTTGCACGAGGTTAAAATGACAGCTTTATACAAGAAAATGTGATGCACATGTATTCACAGGGTTATTATACCATGGATCTCCAGCAGTCAGGTTGGACCGGGATTTGGGAAGAAAGGGACCTGAATCAGTTCATTGTTTAGCAGTTGTTTGATTCTCATGAAAAAGTCTGTCCTGTGGCATTGTGGACTCAAGGTTCAATGCCTTGCTCCAACTCCCAAATTCCTCTGGTCTCTCTCCAGCTCGCTGAATTCCATAGCCAAGTTACAGCCTATGACACGCTTGATAACACTGGATCCTGTGGACCTTTACATTTTAGATATGTCTTGCCACAGTGAGCATGGAATGTCGCACCCGGATCCTTAAACCTCTTGGTAAGGTACCACAGAGGTGGAAGATCCAGAGATGGGTAACGTTGGACTAAAAATGCATGGAATGGAGAGCAAACCTACCTGTATGGGTGGCCGTTTGTGTTGTTTGGGCCTGATGGAGGTACACGTCTTTCTGGGGACCCCGTAAGCCCTGATTCCACAGAGGAACGCCAGCATTCTGAATCGGTTGCTGATTGGAGAAAGACCAAAAGATGTCACACACACACCTCACACGCGGCTGACATCATTAACACACACACGCCACAGTGAAGGACCTGAGAGCTGTTCACTTTCATAAGGAAATGTAAAGTGGTCTAGGAGAGATGTGCTATATGGTTACTGTTCTTAAGGAAATTGAACAAGAATAGCTGCTAAAAGAGAAAGTTACTGAGAGATAAATTAAACAGTTGCCCCATAAATGATACAATATAATTGCTAAGACAAAAGCTAAAAAAGCACAATGAGAGGAAAGTAATTTTGAAGAGATTTTGCAAAGCTGATTCTGCTATTATTATTATTTTTAATAAATCGCACACTATTTTTTGGTGTTTGTAACTGCAAACTGCTTTGAACATGGCTCATCCAATCAGATTGTAGAACCAGAACCATCCATTTTATTATGCAATCCACAAATAGCTTACAAATTATTGTCTGATAAAGCACCAAAACAAACACATCCCATTTATGTACTTCTTGCACTGACCACATTTGCCAAGTTCAACCATTCAACCCTGTTACTAAAGTCATTAAAATGATCAAACATTAAGCCCCATCATCAAAGTCATTAAAATAATCAAATGCTCAGCCTTTACAGAATTTAAAACATCAAAATACTCAGCCCCTTTTACCAATGACAATAAAACAATCACAAATTTTGCCCTGTTACCAAAGTCTTTCAAAAAAATAAAATGTTCAGATTTTACCAAAGTTATTAACATTCCACCCTGTCACCAAAGTCATTAAAACAATAAAAAATTCCACCCTGTTACCAAAGTCATTGAAACGATCCAACATTTAGCCCTGTTACCAAAGTTATAACAATTAACAAACATTCAGCCCTGTTACCATAGTCATTAAAAACAACTTTCAGCTCTGTATCCAAAATGACAGATCAAATACTCAGGCATTTCCAAAGTTTTTAAAGAGATCAAACATTCAACTGTTACCAAAATGGAAAAATAATGACCAAACATTTATACAATACCAAAATTATCAAATAAAATCAAATACTCAATCATTACCAAGGTTATCAAAACTTTTTTTTTTTTTTTTTCATCCTTAAATTGTGAGATTTTTAATAATATCAACAAGTCCTTGCTTGACTATTTGTGCTAACTAGGGCTGGGTCTCGTCAAATTTTTTTCCTCGACTTCGATACCAGTTCCTCAATAATGCTTTTTAATACCAATTTTATGAAATAAACTTTAACAAGATTATATTATCCAAAAACGCACCAGTGTAAATGTAGCATTGCATTTATTGGGGTTGGGGTCACTACGGCCATGTAACTACCAAAATCCAGCGATTTAAAAAAATGTAATATATGTATATATACACATTTTTTTTTTTTGGAAGCGTCTAAAATGTCATACTATTGATATCACTTAAGAAGTTAAAGTAAATATGTTTGAAAACTGCATGCTTTGTCTAACAGTTAACATAAAACAGTTAAAATAAAAGTTCACTTCAGGAATTAAAGATGTGTCGATGAGATTGAAATACGTGTTTGACAAAACAGAGCAAACCGAAAAAGAAAACTTGATCAATGGCTATTATTAGCTCTCTATATAAAGTATATGGAGAAAAAGACAAACGTTGTGTTGAAAGATGCACAATACACAATCTTACAGCCTAAGATGACATGTTTATGTACATTAACAATAATTTGGGACAAATATAATGTAATTTTATGGTAAATTATGTGAGTGGTGCTCTGTGGTCGATCGAACACACTAGTGCTGGAGGCTAATTTGCTCACGTTAGATTAACCTTAGGTATCGAAGATTAACCCCTTAGGTATCGACGTTTGGTACTGAACAACAAGATGTTTTTCGATACTCAATGGTATCGAGGCAATTCGATCGGTGCCTGAAAATTATCAAACTCCATACCCAGCCTTTTTGCTAACTTCATTTGTAGCATTTTATTATTTATTTTCTTTTTTTTTTCAATCCCCCAAATCAGAGTTTTAAACTTTATTTAGAGGTCCTAAATGTTCATAAAATGGCTGAATAAAATTGCATATCTGATACGTAATAAAAAGAAAAGAATACACATTGATGCAAACAAACAACATATTCTACTGATGGAAATGATTAACTATGTTTCAGAGAAAAGAATTATGAAATTTGACAACACACGCACAACTTCAACAATTCATATCAGGCTTTGTCTGATATCGTGCTTGGATGGTAGCGTTCTCAGACAAATCCTCGCCTGCAGGCACTGAAAACCACATCAAAGTGATTTCATCAGGCTGTGCACTTGGAACGGAAATGAGAGAACCACGAAAGCACAGTCCAAGCTAAAATCCTCAGAAATTTAATCATTTCAGAGAAACATTGAATATTTATTAAAGATGGAACTGTGGTATCATCTTAATGAAGGGTTACAAAACAATGACATCGAGCAATAGGTGAAATAACAACTTTACAAAAGCATAACTTTTGAGCAGGATGAAAAAGGATGTAAATCAATGTAAAAAAAACAAACAAAGTGAAAAACCAAATTAAGACATGCTGGACTACATATTTAAATATTTAAATCGACAGCACACATACCCAAAGTTTGGTGGATGGATTCAGCAGTGCTGGGGCGGCTGCCGGTGCGAGTGGGTGGGCGGGAACTAAAGCGAGAATGGGCGGGGCTATCCTCACTTCTTTGGCGGGTAATAGCATAGACTCCATCACCACCAGCTCTGTACAGGAAAATACACATATACAGATATGCATTACCAAGTCCAACATGCCGGATGAGTTTTAATTTAATTGACGAAACAGAAAATTAATTTAGGAAATTCAGAAACAGTATGTGTAATGGCAAAATGATGGTTCCTTTAAGTAGTAGTTAAAAAATAAATAAATGAATTAAAAAAACAAAAAACAATTCTAGTATGGAATATATTTATATACAAATTTTTAACTATTCCTCCAGGCTTAAATGGCGTCCATTCAACCTTGTCTACTCCAAGTCCTTTTGAGAGGATATTATATTATCTAATTATTATATTATTCAAGGATTTGGATAAATTATATCTACAAAGGCTCAAATATGTTCTCACCCAATCAAGGGCATAATAACAATGTTGTGTTCTTTCATTCATAACATTCCAGAGCACCAAGGTTAAAACAGTAAGAGTCACGCAACCAATTGTCTGCAGTCATTCCCATCACCGTTTCATTAGCTTCAATAGAAACAATGAGAATATATCTAAGAGTGGATGGAGTCTTGCATATCCCGCATGCACATTAAGATTATTTGTCTTAAGGGAAGAACTATTTACTTGGATTGGCAAGGAAAAATGTGAAAGGAGCACTTCTACTGTGGGCAAAAGAGTCACTGTGTTGGTAGTAGCTTGCATAATCATCTCAAATTGATTCTCTGAACGATTCTAAAATTAGCATGCAAGATGGTTTTAAACTCAAAGTCACATGAATAAAAAATATACGTTGACTTCATGGATCTTGATTTGAAATGAATCTATAAAACCATTCCACCATGATAATACATTTAAAGTAATGCTAAACTGACATACAGTGTCAAACAAGCATAAGATTGTTTCTAAAATAACACCAAATATTCCTCTTGATGTGAACAGGCATTCAGAAATTGGTTCTTACATGGTGTTTTTGTGGGAACTGGGCGTAACGGGCCGCTGGAGGGGCTCATCTATGCTGCGAGATGATGGAGGGTATGATCTTCTCTTCATCTTCACCATGTTGGTCATTATCTACAAAGCATCATAAAGATACTTAGCATTTGCTCATCCAGCATCGCAAACAAAACAACATGTATAACGGTTTCTCAACAGCTCACAAAGGAATCATTCTTTTGAACTGGTTCAGTTCACGAAATCTGAACTGTATGAAACAGATCTACAAGTTACTTTCAGATGCCTGACACTGGCGTATATATAATCTTATAATGCTGGTTTTTGTGAACTCATTCAGTGCTCCAGTTCCTCCAACAGTCACTGAGGAAACAGTTCGCTGCTCATATGCGCATAGGTGAACTAAGCACTTTGAATGAAGAAGTGAAATGAACATTTTTACAGTTTCTTATTGTTAATGTATAAAGTTGAGCTGTTGAAGTTTTTTCACTTTATATGCTTCAGAAATGTAAAACACTTATATTTCACATCATTATTGGGTGCTTTAAAAATATAACTTCATATATGTTATTTCATTGCTTGATTACATAAACAAATGAATTAATCTAGTTCACTGAAACAAACAGACTTGTCTGATGCTCTGGATTATCGGTAATAATGTTCAGTTTCTTGCACAGACTGATCGTTTCACTTCATAAGACTTCAATATATATCGTCAGGAGCCACAGGTATTAATTTTGTTGTCTGTATTTGCCATTTTGACTCTCAAAGCGATGGTAGTTGTTGACTTGCATTTTACGAATCACCAAGGACCACGGTTTCAGCTAAAAATCTTTAACATTCTAGTGAAGAAAAAAAAATCCAATATATCTTAGATGGCCTGTGGGTGAGTAAATTCAACTGACTTTAAAAAGTCCTCTTGTATTTATCATTCGCATGTTTTAACCTACAACACCCTTTCATGTGAAACTCTGGACCAGTTTCTGGTTTCTTTCATAATATCATAAATATACTGTAGAGTGATGGTTTACCCCGAGATACTCTGTTGTCAGCAAAGATTCTCCACTGAGCTCTTTTGGCTGAGGCTGCAGGACTTCCTCTTTATCTAGGTCTGCCTCCATAACATCTTCCTGTCAACAAGATCAAAGAATTCGGTCAAAGGACTGAGTGGGAAACTGCCAATCAAACGCAAATCACAGTGATAGCCTGTTCTGTGGTATCAGAAGTCATGTTGAGCAATTATCTTGTATTGAATACATGACCAAAGTGAATAACCTCATCATCATCCTCCTCATCATCTTCATCATCCGACTCAGGTTCATGTTCAGGGATGCCCACTGTAGATGGCAGAATCATAAATGAATACAAAGGAATCGGTAAAATAATGACATAAATATGGGGAATAAACTGTGGAAAGCAGCAGATGCATTTTTGAGGAATATCCTGGCAAATATTTGCAATTCAGTAAACTTGAACAGTGAGTGAATAAAAAAATAATAATAATTCATAAAAGCAGAATTAAAAGCTGTCAAACTAATTATTTGGTCACACTGACCAAGGCTGTGATACTTTTATGGGGCTTTTTCATTCCTTTTGAACCTGATACCTAGTTTTCATTCATTATTTTACAGAAAAAATTAGACTGGGATATTGTTAAAAAATTATCTTTTTGTGTTCCAAGGAGTTTTGTGTACATGGGTTAAATAAGGCAATCACACATGTATTATTATTATTATTATTTTAAATCTATTTTTCATTTTTAAGGTGAACAATTTTTTGCCGCTTTTTTCCTTACCTGAGTTAAGCTGTTTGATTATGAATTCAATCTGCCTGTTGAGTTCAGGATTTTCTTCTTTACTGTAACAGTGCAAGATCTCCTCCATACTCTAAATGCAACAACAAAATAATCACATTTTCTGTATTATGTGATTGTAGTCAAATAGCAAACCCATCCGTATGGGTCACTATGGGACTTTTCTTGTCTATCTTCTCCACAGGGATTCCAAAAAAATAAATAAACGAATTATGCAAGAGACAAGCTTGGAGAAGAATCACAACATCTGCATATATATGTATATATGAGTCCCTTTCACTGTAGGGTGCCTTTTGGTGTACTTAACTCATTTGCCATGATGACATAAAAATGACTATGAAAGTATGTGTTATATTAGGTTAAGTTTCTTTTTTATATTCATAACATAAGCATTACTTGGCTCTATTATTTTCCAGTTTTTTTTTTTATTTATTTTATTAATTCATTTATTTTTTTGTGTAAGAGGATGCGAGTTATTTTGTCCCATGCACTGCTCATTAAATTTGATCAGCTTATATGTCTCTATAGTACTTGATTGAGTACCATTATTGAAATGACATATAGTGAATGGAAAATTAAAACAACATTTTTTGAGAATTGTGAAGCGAGGGTTGAAAGGTACCCATATATAACCCATACATGTATAAATAAATAAATAAATTTAATCGATAGAGATATAGATATATAACAATTAAGGATTCTTTGATGAAAAGATACAAAAAACAACATTTATTGGAAATAAATATTTTTACTTTATTTTCATCAATTTAATGCTTCCTTGGTTTTTTTTCTGAAATGTAACCTTTTCATTTGTTGCATCATACAACGCTGTTTAACTTTGAAAGATTTGGCTGTTATTGAAAATGCAATGAATTGGATATGTATTATTCATTGGAGTCAAAGCAAAAATCTTGATGTTCTGCACCTGTGAATGAACTATGATTGAACACATACCATCTGTTTGGCTTCCTCTCGTATCTCTGGCATGGACAGGATGCTGTATAATGCTCCATTCACATAGTACCGAATCTATATTTGCATACATGAACACAAACATGCAATGAACATTTGAAACTTCAGCATCCCAGACACTTTTATCCACTAACAGCCAAAGTTTGGAGACATATCATAAAATAGTTAACTATAAAAGCTTTGTACACTTTGTACATTATGTTTGACATTTAATCAACTTTACAACTGTTATTGAGTTATATTAAATCATCATTACACTAAATGATCTAAAGTGACAATACTGTCTTTGGCAGAGCAGCTTTAAAACTGAAATGTATTTTATTTTTGTCATTTGCTTTATAACAAATTATTATTTTTTTTTTTTTTTTACTTATTACTATGAATACCCAACGCAGTGGCATGGCATTTTATTGCTGCATTTGAAAGATGTTATTCATATTAAGGTAGATTGGTTTAAGTCATATTTAAAGGACAGGTCTTTTTTGTTTTGCATTTGGAATTTGTGCTCTACATGAGCTAAATTACATAGTGGTGTGCCACAGGGTTCTATGCTAGGGCCTAGATTATTGTTTTTGTATATATGCCCATTAGGCAAGTTTTGTTATACCTTTAATTAGGACTGCACGATATTGGGAAAAAATGACATTGCGATATTTTATTTTTCTGCGATATATATTGCAATTTTTTCTTACAAACAAAAATGGTGTGAGCACACTTACATTCTCATTTTAAATGATTTAAACATCAACACCATCGTGTCAATTGATTAATATGCACGAGGGAGAGAGAGCAAGACAGCGCTCGTGTTGTTTGAAGACGGCTCGCTCTCTCTCGGTCTCTCTCACGCGTGCTCTCTCTCTCTCTCTCTCTGTCTCTCTGTCTCTCTCTCGCGTGCGCTCTCTCTCTCTCTGTATCTCTCGCGCACGCTCTCTCTCTGTCTCTTTCGCGCGCTCTCTCTCTCCCTCTGTCTCTCTCGCGCGCTCTCTCTCTCTGTCTGTCTCTCTCGCGCTCTCTCTCTCTGTCTCTCGCGCGCACTCTCTCTCTCTCTGCCCTGTTAAACTTGCATGTGTTTTTCAGTCCTGTCAATGATAAACTTTCACTCTATGATGGTTAAGCTGTGCAATTAATCCGCGAATCACATTCGTCAAGGGCCGGGGAGCAGCTGGCCCGTACAGTTAATGAATAACAGATCAACTACGACAGCCTACATCGCACATCCTGCGATGTCACTATTGTGGACGACACATCGTGCAGCCCTACCTTTAATATTATACATCATCTATGTACTGATGAGATTCAGTTATATATTCCAATTGATCCAAAAGGCTCTCAATCCTTTGATGAATTTGTACAGTGCTTATGCAAGATTAAATCCTTGTTAACAAGGAATTGTCTTCATCTTAATACTAATAAGACTGAGTGTGTTGTCTTTGGAACCTCTTCTGCAACTAAGGAAATTATAAGTATGCTGGTCTAAAAAATTTTAATTAGGTTTAATTAGGTGCTGAGCAAATTTATTAATATTTTATTAAATAATAGTGTAGGCTTGATTCCCCAATTAAAATGTTTCAAAAAAGGGAGTGAAATCTTCAAGGAACACTTGCAAGACAAACTTTTAAAATCCAAAGTTGACAAAGCATTCTTATTTCAGAATCGGCTGACGTAAAAAGGCCTAAGTTAATTGACGCCTTGTGGTATTCACCAATCAGGAAGGCGGTGAACAAGCTCAAATAACAAGCCTTGTTTGTGCATATAGCGCTTGAGCAATAACTGCTTTACCTCATGGTTCTCATGTCCCAGAAGCTCCGTCAGGACAATTAGGACATGCTTGGCCTCCTCTGCGCATTTCTTCTTTCCTGAAATGTGAGACTTACTATAATAAATACTGCTCTGATTATAGTACACTTCTCTATTTACTTTAGCAAATCAAATAAAAGAGTGCAAACTAAAAAAGGCTGATGAACAATAATACAATTGTTTAAACATACTTTTATTTCTCTGACAGGTATTGATTATTAGATCATTGTGCCAGTGTATCGTTACCTTGAGTGCGCAGACAGAGGTTCATGAGGAGGGAGATGGCATATTCAAGCGTGTAGTCAGACAAACAGTCGGAGTCATGGAGCTCTTTGACCAACCAGCCAATCAGACCATCTCTGATCATAGCAGATTGCTGAGCTCGTCTGCACATAGCAGAAAATGTACAAACACCTCATATTTCAACATGGTTTACACACTTTTCAAAGGTCAGAAAAAAAACTGTAAACATGATTTCAGTCCGTGTCTTTATTAACATTTATTAGCAAAAGGCATACCTGAGGCTGAGTTTCTGCAGTGCTGCTAGCACGTTTTCTCGAGTAACAGACTCTTTCTCTTCAGTCTTCAGAGAATCAAGCAGAAACCTCAGTAAAGAGGGTATCTGAGACAGGTACATGCGTCCTGGGTGTGCAACAGTGCATGAGATGACATTAAACATGTTTCCGAACTAAAGATGTTTACACAATGTAATACAATGAAATACAAATTCTGTAAATTTTGGCAAAAAGGAGTTAATTACATTTCGCTCAAAATCAACAACAATTTATAATTTTGGGCCACGGAATAAGCCTATATCTGCCAAATGAAAAAAGGTGGGGTAACATTTGAATACAATTGAATTTATATGTAGCTTATGAAATTTCGAGTTTGAAAAAGTAGTTTTTATTATTAAATGCCAAATGGCCAACACAATCCACACATGCTCAATGTGTTCAGGATCAGGATTTTGTTTCTAGCCCACCAATTCAGAATTTATTAATAAAACGTGTGTCCCTGTTTACAGTCACTGATCCACATAAAGGTCACAATATAATTTTTTTGTGAAACTTAAATAATAGGTTGAAATATAAATCAATAGGTTACTTGCATAACACCGGATCTCTGATAGCATTAAGTGAGATGTTACGCATATTCCTCAGAAGCCCAATTCCATTACGCCAGCCCCAATTGATTGGCAGACATGACATTGCGTCAGGGAGTGGCTCCCTCCTCTCGGAATAAAACAAGTGACGCAACATCATGACGATATTCAAAACAAACACACCTCTTCTTGCTTCGCACAGCAAGGAGGGTGTTCTGGTGATACACCTCACTTAAGGCTATCAGAGAACCAGGGTTACGCAAGCAACCTATTGTTCTCTTTCAAGCATACTTTCAGCGTCTCACTATAGGATATCCTTAATCCCGTATTGCCAGATAGCCTGTCTCGAAGCCTCCTGCCAACCAAAGAAACTATTATAGGGCTGGTTAAAACAGATTCAATGGTTAAAACAGAAAAATCCAATGCTCAAAACGGCATGTGCAAACGTTTGAGCTGTATCATCCAGTTTATAGAAGCTCCCAAATGTGTGCGGTGAGGACCAACTCACCGCTTAACATCTTGTAATGTAACCCCTTTAAAGAGGGCCCATGTCGTTAACATTGCTCTCGTTGAATGAGCACGTAAGCCATAAGGAGGCGAAAGACCCTTACGAAATATGCAAGAGAAATTGCCTTCACTATCAAGTGGGATAAATGCTGTTTAGTAATCGGCTTTCCCATATGCGACTTCGCCCAAGACACAAACAGCTGATCACTCACTCTGAACCCTTTAGTCCTCTCTGTGTAAATGCGTAAATCACGCACCGGATATAACATATCCAGCCTTTGCTGTTCTGCTGAAGCAAAAGGCGGTGGGTTAAAGGCTCTTAACTTGAGATGAACAATAGAATTAACCACCTTGGGCATAAATGCAGGATTTGGTTTCAAAAGCACCCGTGTCCCCTGGCATAAATTGCATACACACTGATTTCACAGAAAATGCTTGAATTTCAATTACGTGCGTTGCTGAAGCCACACACCAACGCAGTGGCAGGGACCATGGCTCTGCGTGCAGCATATGTATGACCTCCAATGGCCAAAATTTCCCTGACCATCGCGGAGCAACCAGTATAATTCTAGACCCTCCTCCCTCACTCTGTGAAGGGCTGGAGATATCAATGCAATCAGTGTGAATGCGTACAGGAGAACGCAGGACCACTCATGTGTGTGTCTATTCCCAGAGGCACGCTCTGATCCTACAGAAAGAAGAACAGAGGGCAGAGAGCATTGTCCTGCAACGTGAAGAGATCCACTGTCGCTCTGCCGAACCTACTCCAAATTTGACCAACCACATTCTTGTTCAGTTTCCTCTCTCCAAAAAGGGGATTTCCACTGGACCACAGATCTGCACCCCAGTTCATGATGCCTTGTATGTGTGTCGCTCTCAGGGATAAAATACTGGCATTGCTTGACAAAATCAGTTTGTGTGCCAATATGTGTAAAGGGAGTGATCTGATACCTTCCTGTCTGATTATGTTTGCCACAACTGTAGTGTTGTCCATTCTCATGAGAACATGATGCCCTTTCAGAAAAGGAAGATAATGCTTCAACGTTAGAAATATGGCCAGCATTTCCAAGTAGTTTATGTGACAATGGCACTGCCCAACGTTATGACCTTCCTGGTCTGGACAATGCCCATCAGTACCCCTTGTACCAGAAAGCATGGCCTCTGCCATTGACACAGTGCCAAGACTGCAGCGGACATCACTCTCACTCTCCTCCAGGAGTGCCATAACGGGTCTAGTCTCAGGGAAGCTACCCAGCATTGAAACTCTCTCATAAATAGTCTGCCTTAGGGAATGCCTATTAGAGCTGATTCCACCAGAGAAGTGGCAAAATGCAGTCTGTAATTGTACTGTACTGTTCTCAGCACCCAACAGGACTTAGTGCCTTCTCACCGATAGTTTATTTGCAGTGTTCCAGCACCATCACATAGCCAAATCGCCTGTGACAACACAGATTTCTTCTCACTGTGTCTGACTTGGTGTGAAGACAACTTATATTGTAGATCAGCCTAGTATGCGGCGAGCAGAGCGATGTTGTTCAAGCTTGACTGGAAGCAACTTTCTCCGCAGCACATTTGCACACATCTTGTAGATCCACACTAAGAAGCGGAGAGGATGGTGCCCCGCCTGCCTCCTCCGTGGATCCCGCTGTAAGGTTTTGCCGGATGCGCAGGGGGAGAAAAGGGGAATCCTCAAAATCTTCCTCCTCTTCAGAGAAAAGGAAATCCGATTGCCCCTCTTCCTCAAATTCAAACACGCCCTCCTCCCCTCGTCTGTGCTGAGGACAGTGTAAAACGCTTTGGATGGCCATGTGGTCTGTTGAAAGCGCTATATAAATGCAGTCCATTTACCACGGTGGCTAGCTCTACAGGAATGGGTACCTGAGGGTTGGAAACCGGAGCAGGACTAGCTGACATGAGGGGATCATTGCCAGACAAGCTAGCTTGGCGTGCTAACCTGTGACGGATTTACCTTCTTCATGGTAAATCCGGGACAATTGACCACCATTTGAGCATGTTTCAGGCCAAGACATGCACAGCTGACCTGGTGTGTGTCTTTGCATGAGATCTTGTTCTGGCAAAAGCCACGGCTGTCCCTCGCTAGCTATGGTAGTCTGCATTGCTGCAGCCATAGTTGTGGTACTGAATGACCCTAAGAATGAACTGGAATGCTGAATGAAGGCTAGGCAAAAGCGGCATGGTGGCCAACAGATTGACTATAACCACAGTATCAGAATGATAAGCCAGCAACCTGCATGGAGATTAGTTGATGGCTATCAGAGTTGGATAGGCTTCTGGTGTGAAGCAAGAAGAGGTTTTTGAAAATCATAATGACATTGCGACTCTCGTTTTATACCAAGAAGATGGAGCCACTCCCTGATGCAACATCATGTCTGCCAGCCAATTGGGGCTGGAGTAATGGAATTGGGCTTCTGAGGAATACGTGGAGGGGGCGTATTGGAACCATCCTGCCATGTCTGTTTACACATTAGCTTAATTTTCAGCAACATTTTTAGACATAAAAGGTTTCTCTGGTTACTTTGAATAGCATAACGAATATAGCAACCAATGCAATGAATGTAGTGTAGCAATAGTGTGAATTCCTATTGAAATAAATAGATTTAGCCTGCAAAACTTCACAGAACAACGTTTAATGTTACCACATCTTAAGTAAAAAAATATGTTTTTCATAAAATGGCAAATTCCCACAAAATCAGGATCAGAATTTAAATTCTAGCCTGTTTTTTTTTGCACATTATTGCGCCACCTAGAGCATCGGAGGGATGTGTGTTTATGATGAATGAGCTGAAATCACAAGTTTTTTACACTCTCTGATGTCAAACTGGTTTAAGGAAGAAAAATAAGAAAACTGGAACAAACAAAACAAGACATCTTAGCTTGAACTGAAACCATTTTCACTTACCATCACACAAAGAGGCAAAGGCATTGATGAGTCGTGCCATATACTGTCTGACGATCTCATTTTTGGATTTCATCAGATTAAGAACAGTTTTCTGTAATGTTAACACAACTGGTTAGTCAAAAATGTATTTGGCCATTTTCTTTTTTCTTTTTTTGCTTTTTCATATGGCTTTTGGTTCAATTAGTTGTTCATTAATGTGAAAAGGATTACTTTGTCTGCCTTCCAAGTTTATTCTGTATTTTAGTAACATGAAATATTGATGTTCAGCCTGAATAAAGAGCTAAAGCACGTATGCTATTATCTGACTCGATTGCCCTAAGGAACTTGCTGACAATGATTGGAAGACTTTGAGTCAAGATATCACATAATATGCTGAAACCTGATCATCCACATTCAGCTTCATCCTAAATACCTGAGACAGACAGTTGGTAAACATTTTAGAAATGAACTAGGTCATAGACAGCACTATTTATTTTAAGTGTTTTAATTGCTGTGGTGTAAGTGCACTCATAGTGAACCACAAAACAAACATATATCAAAATCTAGATAGAAATGCAATTTAAATATTTTGATATTACATAAAGGGTTCATTTATAAATTTCCATACTATCCTAAAATATCCTACAATATATTTAAACAAATATACCAATCACTGAGTCTATGTGGACAATGGACTAGATTGTTTATATTTTTATGTGAAGCTCCATGTTTATTTATTCAGCCCAGTCGACAGCATGACACCTCCACATAAAAGAAACAGAGATGTTTTTGCATCGATAAGCATAACGAAATTGAAAGCTTTACATAACTGTATAGGTGCATCACATGGCAATCAGTGTTGAAAACAATGTGTCAAGATAGCTAAATACCATGTCCTGCAAGGTCATATCAGTACCTTGATATATAAAGCCAGATTAGTGTTAGAGCGCAATTCTATAAAAGCCCAGATGGGAGGGGAAAATACTGCATTTGATTTACTAACAATGCACATATTAAAGAACACAGATGCAGCCAGATAATTTCCATAATGACCAGCGCAAATACAAATCATCACCTGCTTTAAGACATGCTTTTTAACTGGGCGTTAAATAATGGCGCAAATAGCAGTAATTTGAGTGCAAATGTTGGTAAATCTCGTTGCATGGTTTATTTTAATAATCTTCTCCTGTTCATATGGCATCTGAAAGGGAAATTCCTATAAAAGCATATTCAGCACGGTTAGCTGCAAAAATAACTGTTGCCTTTTCAGTGCCAATTCTTCACGGGGTGTCTTTAATAAATCCTGACAGTACTTTTTTAATGCCAAAAGACAGTTTACGCTGATGCAAGCTGTTAGTACATATGGGCCATAATATTTTAAAAATAAAGCTATTTTAAATAGTATTTTCAAACTGTAAAATTGAAATTGAAATGTTCTAATTACTTTAAAAATAATTTCCCAACAAGGGTTTTGTAATATACCTGTTTTGAACTGTAGCGCTCCAGAAGATCATTGCTGATGAAGGCTTGTAAAACTGTGTCCCTTTGCTCACCATGTAGAGATCTGGTTAACCTCTGGAAAAAAAAAAAAAAAAAAATTGCCATGTAAAGTGTAAAGCAATTTGTTCCTCATTGGGTACTCTAAAGGGTGTATTCTCAAAGATGGAGATAAAACAACAAAATATATTCTACAAATTCTTTAGTTTAAAGAAATCATGACCATGCGGTTTGACCAATATTAACAGTGATTCTAATATTTTGTTGTTGTTTATTATTTTTTTTTTAATTGTGATTTTTTTTGTCAGAAAAGACGGGGTACATCAGTGATGTTTTTAGATTACTAATGCTAATTCTGAGTTACCCAGCGCAAAGCTTGAAGCAGCAAAGCCTTCAGTCGATCTGATCCATTCACTAGATCTTTCTTCAGCTTCTCGTAGTCAAGGGAAGGCAACAACGGCACGTCTTTGGGCCTCCTGAGAGGATGAAAGGATGATGAATCAGCACATGAGAGCTGGCTCTTCAGGTTGCTGATGGGAATCTTTCCATCTCTGGAAACATCACGTTTCCATAATCTGGTCTGATTGCATTTATAGAATTACATTTGAGTGATCTGACAAGTACAAGATGAAAAATAAAAGTTTGTTGTTTCAAAAAGAAACAAAAGTTAACAAAACTACATACGTTTTGAATTAAATACGTTTACAAAATTTACAACAAAGATTACAGTTTCACCCGGGTTTCTAAAGGTGATCTAAAATGAAACTATTTGATTGTATTGACAGCTATAGATGTTACAAGTTATTTCAGTTCCAACAGTGACACCGAGGCTGATGTTTGGTTCATTGTATTTTATTTTGATAAAGTATCAACTGCGCTGTCAAGGAACGGATGTTTTGTGTGTGTGTAAGCGTGCCAGCGCGATCTAAATCAAATATATTTCAATTTATTCCTTGTATGTATATATGTACTGCAGATTATATGTATTTAACATAATGTAAAACTATTTAGCATTTTCACATCTAGGTGGAAAACATTGTTATATGTACTACTGTCTGTCCAAAATAAATGAAAAGAAACCAAACATAGTAGGTCTTTGTTTTCCTGATTTTTCTTTTAGGTTTTTTTTATATTTTTTTTTTACATGATGTATATAATTGGCCTTATAAAATATTTAGGGGTTTTGGGTATTAAAAAAAGTCAATCGATCAATTAATCAAATGTAAAAATCCCTAAATTACATCAAGTTATGAAATGTTTATCAGACACACCTGCTAGTATTGGTTAGACGAGATTCGATAATATTTATATCAATTAAAAAAACAACAACTTACTGAGGTGCGACTGATGCGCGCAGCATTGAGGATGCCTGCATGGGGGAAAAAAAGGAAATTAATTGGTTGATACATTGGCTTGCAAACAAAATAAAAAAATCTGTGCATGTTAGTGAACTGTTAGAAGGTTATTCTACAGTATGTGAGTATTAATGTCGTTGCAGTAATTAACTAGCATGCGTTCTACAATGGTTGCGAGCGCATGCAGTACGGTGGAGTTACATGTACGTGTACATGCGATGAATGACCTGAAACAAATTAATAACCTGGTCGAAAAGCAGGGAGGTTGGAGGGGGTTAGTGAGAGGAATTCCCAATGCTCATTACAGCACTGCACCTGCAGGAACTTACTGCTAACTGAGCCAAAGAGAGCGGCAAATTCTGGCATCTCAAAGATGCCATTAGAAGCTGTTCCTTAGGGAGGGTTACAACGAAACCCACAAGCAGGTGGATCATGTGAGCACAAACTCAGGTTGTTCCGCATTATTTGAAGTGTGAGGAATGGTGATATTAGTGTGCGGGTATGTTACCTGAGGCCAAATTTCCTTTTCCTGTCAAATATATATATAAACATCCTTCTTTGAAGGGCTGTGTGAGTCATGCTAGTTTAACTTCAAACTGGTTTGAGGAAAAGCTCAGATAGCCGGAGTTATGCATACGAACATTCTCAAGTTTGGCAATTCTTAAGTGTTTGCTCTGAATATTTGCATTTTGTCTGCGTATGTGGATTACACAATGACAAGGGTTTGAACGTAATGAGTGTATCCTGGTCCAGAGAAGGATTACATGGTTTATATGTATGTCAAACTTAAGAGTTGATTCATTGTCATTTTTTTCTTCTAATTAATAAAACAATTATTAGATAAAAATGTTTTATTATTGTTATTAATAAAATAAAATAAAAAAAATTATTTCACTTTTGCTTATTTTATTATAAATATATCATAATTATATAAAATGTTTTTGAAAGCCATCTCTTCTGCTCACCAAGGCTGATATTTTATAATATTACTTTCTTCTGTATTTTTATCCATTAATTTGATTAAAAAAATACAAATACAAACTTAAAAAAACAGTAATATTGTAAAATATAATTTAAAATACAATTTTTTTGTGTGAATATCTGTTAAAATTTAATTAATTTACGTGATCAAAATAATTCTAATATGATGCTTTGCTGCTCAAGAAACATTTCTGATTATTAGCAAATTTGTGTGATTGTGTGTGTGTGTGTAACACACAACCATCTACATTTACAAATCAGAAATAGGAAGAAGGAAAAACAAATAATACACCAAAATACAAATAATGTCCATGATGTATCCAGATTCAAATTCATTCAACTTTATGAAAACAAGTTTTATTATCAAAAAAGGTTTTTACATTAGTCTTGTTTTAAGGATTTAATATTAATATTTATGATTATTACATAATTATCACTATTACTGTAATCATCTTGATAAAATATCTAAGCATCCTTAAAAAAAGATGCTTGTAAAACAATTTTAATTGATATATATAATAAGGCTTGTTATGAAAAGTTGCATTTGGACACGTTTTTTCCTTCCTTTACTGTGGCCAATTTGCTCAAGTTTCTAAACAAAAAGTAAGTGCACTGATATGCAAATGCAGGCTGTTCAGTTTTCTTTTTTAATCTGACGCCAGGAAGTCACAGATTATTTTAAAAGAAAAATTAAAAAGTCATGACATGACCCCTTCACTGTATATTGAATGTCCTTGTTGTAACAGTTTAGTAAGTATACTGTCCACTCTGGGGAACTGGAGACAAGTGAATCACAGTCTTCAAAGTAATCAGTGTTACGTGCTTCCTTTGGGATTCTGCAAACAATATACATGACTGTCGGACAAAGCCGAGTATTCGTATACCGAACAAGGACGGATGTCCCGTGACACTAGGGCAATCTAATGGGAACTAGATGTGTAACTAGTAGAGTGCTTTCTGACAAAATACAAAGGAGGAAGAGTAGGCAGGGCTCATGGTCATACATGCAAGGCAAGAAGAAAGACAACTTACATATCCATCATCATAAGGACTCATAGAGTAATATCCCTTCATGAGCACATGATTAGACACACAAACACAAAGGAAGATACGATTGAGGACACCATAGCTACAAAAGCATGTAGATTTCCTAACATTCAAGGCAATGTCTAATGTGACTCTTTGTAGGACCTGGATGTGAAAAATGTTGGCTTTTGTAGGAAAACATTTTATAAACTAAAATGATTTGGTTAGTTTAAGCGACTTAGGTCTGGCTCACACTACAGGATTTTTACCCCGATTTAGCCCTGATTTCCCCCTCGCGAGAATCAGAGCAAACATCTTTGTGAGCACCTTGATCTGTCCCGAAAAATTTGATCTGTCCATAAAAAAGTGACGTGCCATACAGCCAAGTATGGTGATCCATACTCAGAATTTGTGCTCTGCATTTAACCCATCCAAAGTGCACACACACCCAGGGAAAGTTAAGTTATGCTGATGTAAATAAATAGAAAATCTTTTTAATATTGTTACACTTATGAATCGCCATTGAGAATAATGAGTTTTTTTTAAAGCAAAAACACATGGCACAGGAGTCAAACATGTATTTCTAGCATGTTTACAAAAGAAAAGCAGATTCAGTATTTTCAAGTTTATGTGCTTTCAAATGTGCCAGCTGCTTACGAGTTTGAGTTTCAAGGTCATAATTTCTTTGAAAACCCATTTCCACCATGGAATTAAAAAAAGTTAAAAAGTGAGGTCTGCAAGATAGAAATGCAGAACTGTGAGACCAAGTAATAATTCTGAGAAGTCTGAATTCTGAGATATAAACTCACAGTGGCAAGAAAAAAAAGTCTCAATTTGTAAGAAAGTTGTAAATACTTTTTTATTTTTCTATTTCGTGGAGGAATAAAAAAAGAATTGCAAGAAACATAATTCTAAAAAAGTCAGAATTGTGAGAAAGACGTAATAACCTTTTTTATTTTTTGTATTCTGTGGAGGAATAATAATTTTAAAAAAAAGAATTGCGAGAGACCAAATTCTACTTTGAACTGCAAGAAACAAAGTTAGAATTCCAAATGTTTATTCAAATTCTGACTTTTCTCCTTTGAAAAATTGTGTGTTTTGCACATTTAATTGCCCTATCACAGTGCTTCCCAAACCTGTCCTGGAGGACCACCTGCGCCCTGCACACTCCCTAATCAGACACACCCAATTTAGTTCTTTCAGCCTCTACTAATGAGCTGATGAGTTGAATCAAGAGTGTGAGATAAGGGAGACATACAAAAGGTGCAGGGCGGGGGGGCCTCCAGGACAGGTTTGGGAAGCACTGTTCTATCAAATTCTAATTAAAATTGTATTTTCATTACCATAATAAATCAAGAATTTTGTTAATGACTCATTATTTTCAATGGGGATTCATTAATGTAACAACAAAAAGTATAGGCTATTTTTTTTTATTGTAAAGTGTTTCATTTAAGTTAATTTAAGCAACAAACACTAACACAATCCACAATACCAGATCACATTACGGTAATGACAGTTCTAAAGTAAATGTGCGCGATGTAAAAATCGTAATCGTTAAAATAATATGATATATTTTAATAAATTAATGCAATGTACATTGGATATTTATTCTATGTACTGTCTGAAAAAAGAGATCTTATTTATTTATTTGCAAATTAACAAAGAAACTGGATATATGGGTGGAGTGTGGATATGCAAATAATATGATAATAATATGAAAAATAGATTTAGAAATAGATTTGCAAATTTGTATCCAATGCATTGAAATGCATATAAACATTATCAGTATTCTGTGGAGGCAGTGACTCACAGTGCCCGGTCTGGTGAAGTCTACGCTCTGGGCAGCACTCTGTCTCATGTGACCGCTGAAGAGCCGCATACACACGCCTTGCAGATACTCTGGGGAAATCTGCAAAACATCAACCACAGTCCCTTGAGCATTTTACGAGGAATCCCGTCCGCGGAATTATTTGCATTGTTGGAATTGTGTAATTAATGTGTAAGTTGTGTTTCCTTGCCATCTTTCCACGGACTGTGGCCTCCAACGAATCCACTAACTCGGCCGTGATGCCAATGAGGTTGTGATGGTCAGCCTGCAGTTTAGTGAATCTCCTCATGCAGCTGGCCGACTTCCTTTCCGCCTCGGTCAGATAGAGCTGCATTTGCTGAATCGCTTCTAGGAGAAAGAAAAAACACAAAACAAAAAACACACAACCAGTCAAATAAGGGGTTGGTGAACACGCATGATGCAAAAGAGCCACATCGCCACAGTACAGGATGCTAACAACTTCTGAGTGTGCATTTTATCTACAATCAGGGAGCAAAACGAAAACTTGCTAAAATCTGATTTTCCTCATGTTATGTTACAAATGCGAAAATATTTAGAACTAAAAAAAATGTAGAACTTCATTTGGTGGCAGTTAGGAAGGAAAAACAGCTAATTAATCCCAACTAATTAAGGACAAAATTATACATGCTTCTTTTAAAATATTAAATTATATTATTATATTATCTGTTATTTTATTAAGTTAAAACTAATTTAATTATTACCCGTAGCAATAGAAAATCATGATTTACCATGTGACTGAAGATTCAGGATTAAAGGTAATTTTAATATTTTGTGAACAATTATATTTTTATGATTGTATGCCAAATCACATTATTCAAACAAGACAGAATCAAACATTTGTCCAATGGGGCATTTTTACAGACATATCGGATGCATATAAAACAGCTAAAATTGATCATGACTAGATACAAAATTATAACTGTTTTTTTATATTTTATTATATGAAGTTTTATATTATATAATATACACACATTTGAATTAAATTAGGCTCAGAATACTTCACCTTTGTTGCCTTTTCCACCTTCGTTCTGGTTTTGTGGTGTTTAGGAATCATGCCAACAAGTCATTGTTCATTTTGATGGATTAATGTCAGCGATTGCCCCTGCCCTCAAACAAAAACACTCCACAAAAACACCCCAGTTTGCTCAAACACAACATTCACACAACTTGTGTTCAAAAACCACAGTCCATTGTAAAACATTTTATGACACTGTTAAATGCGTTTAGCTACTTAGGCCCTTGCAAATTAATTATTACGCAACCATAATCCTCAGGCTTTCCTCCATTACAAAGAGATATCAAAAGCTGTAAGGTGCACTGTTCAGCTGCCTACGGATATTTCAGGTAAAACTATTTAAGGATGATGAGTCATTGCATTTCCTGTTTTGAAGGCAAGTATCGCTATTAGCATGGCTAAAACTTTAACTAAAACATATTTGTATCTTTATACAGGAAAATACAATGAAGATTATGAAAATACTAAAGTCTGTTATATTTAATATGTAGATTATATAAAAACTTATGTAAAATAATTGTTAATTTTTTATTGATGTGATCAAAGCAAAGCAACTTTACTCCAGTCTTCATTGTCACATGAACCTTCAGAAATCGTTTTGATGTCTACCAAAGAAAAGCCAATTACAGAAGGATCTGTTATCAGAGGACAACCATAATATTTTGATAATGTTTAATGAATCAACAAAAGTTAATAATTTGCATTGAATAACCTTGTTTTAGATAAAACAAACTGAATTATTACCCACAGAAATTTATCATCATGATTTACAATGTGACTGGAAATTCAGGATCAAAGCTGCTTCCTCATATAGACATGTATGGATGAAGTAGCTTTACTCCTGAATCCCCAGGAGATTGAACAGCTCAGATATCCAGCTCATCATTAGAAAGAATGACTTTGGTGACTGGATAAATATTGACATAACTATAAATTTAATTGTCATTCAAAGTGTAACAAAGTTGGCCAAATAAAAAAATTATGCTTCTTTTGATTGGCTTGCTGGCATGTGGGGGATTTCATGCACAAAGAAAAAGAAAAGTCAGTGAATCAATAAAAAAAATGTTGTTGCTTCCAGATCTTAATAACTGGAAATCACATTGTACATGATGCTAAATGAACTCAACTACATAAAAAACTGTAGCTGCTTATTTTCATACTTCTCATGTTTCAAATTTTGAAAGTCCAATGAAAACATTTATCTTTTACATTTTTTTTGAAATAGACAAAGTTTTGATGAATGTACACGTTACTTGGCAACATGCTGGAGCAAAGTAATTTAAGTGATAATGTCTGAGGATTTTTAACTTGGTCCTTTTTTGTTCCATTTCATTTATTCCTCTCTCTATCTCTCTATCTATCTATCTATCTATATATATATATATATATATATATATATATATATATATATATATATATATATAAATTAACTTTTTTTTTTCTTGTATAAACCTGATTCCCAAAATGTTTGGACACTGTACAAATTGTGAGTAAAAAAGGAGTGGAATAATTTACAAATCTCATAAACTTACATTTTATTCACAATAGAATACAGATAACATATCAGATGTTGAAAGTGAGACATTTTGAAATGTCATGCCAAATATTGACTCATTTTGGATTTCATGAAAGCTACACATTCCAAAAAAGTTGGCACAGGTAGCAATAAGAGGCCGGAAAAGTTAAATGTACATATAAGGAACAGCTGGAAATCCAATTTGCAACTTATTAGGTCAACTGGCAACTTGGATAGAAAAAGAGCCTCTCAGAGCCTCACGGGAAGCCTGTGATCATCGGGCCCTTAGACGGCACTGCATCATATACAGGAATGCTACTGTAATGGAAATCACAACATGGGCTCAGGAATACTTCCAGAAAACAATGTCGGTGAACACAATCCACCGTGCCATTCGCTGCTGCCAGCTAAAACTCTATAGATCAAAAAAGAAGCCATATCTAAACATGATCCAGAAGATGCCGCAGGCATTTTCTCTGGTCCAAGGCTCATTTAAAATGGACTGTGGTAAAGTGAAAAACTGTTCCGTGGTCAGACAACCCAAGATGTTATCAGTGCTCAGTTCAGAAGCCTGCATCTCTGATGTTATATGTTTGCATGAGTGTGTGTGGCATGGGTAGCTTACACATCTGGAAAGACACCATCAATGTTGAAAAGAAATATCCAAGTTCTAGAACAACATATGCTCCCATCCAGATGTCGTCTCTTTCAGGGAAGACCTTGCATTTTCCAACATGACAATGCCAGACCACATACTGCATCAATTACAACATCATGGCTGCTTAGAAGAAGGATCCGGGTACTGAAATGTCCAGCCTGCAGTCCAGATCTTTCACCCATAGAAAACATTTGGCGCATCATAAAGAGGAAGATGCGACAAAGAAGACCTAAGACAGTTGAGCAACTAGAAGCCAGTATTAGACAAGAATGGGACAACATTCCTATTCCTAAACTTGAGGAACTTGTCTCCTCAGTCCCCAGAGACTGTTAAAAAAGTAGAGAGGATGCCACACAGTGGTAAACATGGCCTTGTCCCAAGTTTTTGAGATGTGTTGATGCCATGGAATTTAAAATCAACTTATTTTTGATACAATGATACATTTTCTCAGTTTAAACATTTATTCATAAACTGAATAAAATATTGAAATTTGAAACTTCCACATCATTGCATTCTGTTTTTATTCACAATTTGTACAGTGTCCCAACTTTTTTTGCAATCGGGTTTGCATAAGAAGTGGTTTTATTTTATATAACATAACTATTTATTTCTCATTACCATTTATTCATTTTTTATTACTTTTATTTTATAATTACTATTCATTAGTATTAATTATTCACAGGCTTGTAAATCATAATTTAAAAATTATGATATAAATGCCTTGCAATAAACGGTACCTTCCTCGGTAAGTAATTCAGTATGTACCTCGGTTTTGACATCACAGTTCGGTATGATTTCAGTACAGCAGGAGGAAAAAAAATAAATAAACATTTTTCTTTTTTTATTAAACAATGTTTTCACAAAAAATTTCTCTTTCTTTAAATAAATTAAATAATAATAAAATGTTTCTTTAAATTTACCTCATAAAATAAATCTACAGACCTAAAAATCGATCTCAGCTTCTGCTTCTAAATTATAGGGATCCTTTTGAGATTACTATAAGGTTACAATTAACAACAGAGCCCAAACCTAAATTTAATTACCATTTATTTTTAGCTGTAATAATCAACACTCGAATTAGAATGGTGTGTGCAAACAAGTAAATTGCACTCAATCCAATTCAGTTTTTAAACTAACTTCTAAATTATACAATTTCTATTTGTCATTACTTAACTAATGTAAAGAGAAAGGGATGATCACTCTTTGCGCTGTCATCATAAATGATGAGGTTTTTGTTTTTGTCTGAATTTCCTGAAAAAAAAAAGATATATATTGTTCGGTAAATTATTCAAAAGATTTCGGTACAAATACGTGTACCATTACACCCCTATAATATACACAAAAAGGATACATATAAAGTCAGAAGTCTTGGTGTGTTTGAAGCTTTCAGAGTCACTGAGAGAAACTTCTCCAGCCTTTCCCTCAACTCTGGCGCCCAGGAATCCTATGATCCAGTAAAAACAGTAACATGTTAAAAACTCTTCTGCATCAAGCAAGTGCTCAGTATACATGAAATCTGTCATACAGAATAATACTATTTTTCAAAATGCTACAATATGATGCACCAATAAGGAAATGCATCCTAGTGTATGCTTTTCTAAGAACTAACCTGGTTTTCATAGATTTTTTTTGTTATGATTTTATTCAGCTGGTGTTTTGGAGCCTTGTGTGTGTTGTACCTGGAAAAGCTCTTGGAAGGACGGATGTACTGTGGGATTGGGCACAAATGGCAGGGCGTAGAACGGCAGGAATTCAGTGGTTTGGCTCAGTGCTGCCCCTCTGGTCTCCAGATAGTGTTTGAAATGTTTGATCCTGCTTTCAAACTCTCCTTTATCCTGTATTACACAAATACATTTTTACATTTAACAAAAAATCTTTTGCATCTTGACCTGAAAGCTAATAACATGTCATTCAAATAGTGATTTAAGTCATGTATTTGACTGAACGAGAAGTTTGCTTGAATATTTTACTATATGAGGACATCTGTTGGTCAAACAAAATACATGCATTGTAGATTTGTCTAATCAGTTAATAAAAAAAAAAAAGGTAATTTCATTACTATTCCCAAAAGTAAATGTACTTACGTGACTCCCTACAAGCGATTTCAGTGGGTATATTGTAAAATGAATTTGTAAGTAGAATTCCAGTTTCTGAGCTACTGGATCAAAATCCCGAGTCTCCGGAGGAATGGTTTTAGCCCACAGCTCAAAGAATACCTTATAGTCGCCATCATTAAAAGAGCTGAGAAAATCGTCCTATTGTGGGAGAAAAAAACAAACTATCAAGTAATGAATTAACTTTTAAGTTGCTTTTTATTTTTAAATATATTATTATAATAAAAATACAGAGTGGTTTGTAAATACATACATAAAAAATTAATAAGTACATAAATGTTTTTTTTTTCTGATAGCTATCTTGGGGCCATTAAAGATACAATTATATTATAATTATTGTAAGTATAAGTAAAACAAATCATATTAAGCGAATGACAGTCAGTGAAGGTGAGAGACAAATGTTCATAACATTTTAAATATGGATATTTTTCTAACAAAAACACATGGATTCGCTTTATTTTAAAGGCCTTTATTCATTCCCCCGGAGCCATGTGAGGCACATTTTATTATGGATGGTTGCACTTTATTTGAACAGAAACACTCGCCTACTGCCATTAAAAAGCTTGGAAAAGCCAGAATAATTTTTTAATATAACTCTGATTGGATTTGTCTGAAAGAAGAAAGTCATATACACCTAGGATGCTTCGAGGGTAAGTAAAACACAGGCTAATTTAAATTTTTTGGTGAACTAACCCTTTAATATAAAGTAATTTATAAAAACTGTACATTTCAGTTTTTCAGTCTTTTAACTAAAATAAAATTTCCAAATACTGAGCAGTTTGGTAATTACAAATCTTTTCTCTCTCTCTGTTTTTTCTCTCTCTTAAATTATAAATATATTGCATTTTTTAAACAAATTTCTGATATTTAAACTTCTAAACCTTTTAGGGGAAAAAAAATCTAAAATGCATGGCACGATGTTAATGAGTGCTGGGTACACTTATCTTGAATTTAAAAAACATTACTGTCAATATCAAATTGATTACAATTACAATTTTCTTATAAAAAAAGTGCAAAAGTTCTGAACATTTCGTAAATCCAGCCAATAACATTAACAAAATAAAAAGAAAAAAGTAAATAAAGAGACTAAATAAATGAATTGAATAAATGAGATAAGAAATCAGTCTCACGTGAATGGCGATGGTTTTGGAGTCTCGCCGTGAGTGTCCTGCACTTTTGAGGACAGGTTTTCCTTTGCGTCTGACTTCCTTTTCAAACACTTTCACTGTCTCTTCAAACTCAGCAAACTTCAGATACTGTAAATCGTTACATACTTTGTCACTGTATGTCTATATCTGTGAAATATATAGATTTAAAAAAAATATATATAAAAATAAAGTTGTAAGTAAGCTGACCTCGTTGATCATTGACAGCAGATCACTTTCACTTGCCAGACCATCACCCATCTTTTCAGGTTTTCTGGAGCTCATTGATCCACAAACTACAAAAAAAAGAGAAAACGTATTTACTAATTATATATATATATATATATATATATATATATATATATATATATATATATATATATATATATATATACACACACACAGTCATGGCCAAAAATATTGGCACCTTTGGTAAATATGATCAAAGGCAGCTGTGAAAATTCATCTGTGTTGTTAATCCTTTTGATCTTTTATTTAAAATTTTCACAAAAAAGTATCCTTTCATTGGATAATAATAATAAAATGTGGGGAAATATAATTATTAAATAAAGGTTTTTCTCAAATACTCGTTGGACCCAATTATTGGCATCCCTAGAAATTTTTATTAGTAAAATAACTCTATATATATTTCCCGTTCAAATTCACAATTTTGAACACTCCAGTGTGATTATAAACATGAAATTATCCAGCCATGGCTTCCTGTTTCACAGAAATATAAAGAGGAGGGAAAACAAAGCCCAAATTCCCTTAATCATCCATCAAAATGAGAAAAACCAAAGTATATATATTTCTAACTGAGATAATTGAGCTTCACAAATTAGTGAAGTGGCTTTAAGAAAAGAGCTAGAGCAGTGACAATTCCCATTTCCAGCATCAGGGCAATAATTAAGAATTTCCAACCAACAGAAAATGTTACGAAACTGCCTGGAAGAGGACGTGTGTCTGTATCGTCCTAATGTGTGGTGAGAAGAGTTTGAGTGGCTAAAGACTCTCCAAGGGTCACAGCTGGAGAATTTTAAATTCGTATTATCCAATGAAAGGATACATTTTTGTGAATTTTGTTGATAAAAAAATCTAAAGGATTAACAATGCAGATGAATTTTCACAGGCTTCTTCGACCGCATTTTCCAAGGGTGCCCATATTTTTGGCCATGACTGTATATTAAAACTGGGATACTGTGACAGAAAATATCAGATCTCAATCTATAAATAAATACTAAATATCACTAGTTAACAACATTTTGGCTCGCTGGGCTGCATATAATCCTTGAGGAAATCAACACCAAACCCATCAAAACACATAAATTTGCTTTACAAATAAGTCACTTGAGAGACGTTTTATCTCCTTTCTTCTTCAGCTCCAAGCTAAATCTGGTAATGCGAAAATAAGCCAAGCATATGCTGTTAAAAACACGACACGTGTTTATTTGTAAATAATGATGAGCCACATAAACACGCGATAGCATTTATAAATACAGTTGCGTTAGCTGGACTGCGCGTGCTTGATAGTCAGTTTACAGTTTAAATATGACAACAGAACTCACCTCACCAACAATATTTCATTTACAACCGTCGCTGAACATATCTGCTGTGTTTTATGTCAAATCCGTGGATATAGATAGGCTACTAAAGACGATTTTAGCCGGATAAACAGAAGCTGTTTGGCTAACTGTGATGTAACCATGAGGAAGACGCTTTTTCCTAGCAACTGCGACGGAACTGCCGGTTGCCAGATACATGTGTCGTAAATCTTTTGTAGTTTTACGTGTGGTTAAATGTAGTCGTTTGTATTTTTAAATGTTTGTGTTGCTTATGACATGCGAGTTTCAAAAAAGGACATTATTGGTTTGTTTCTTGGAAGTAAATGAAATGATCTAACCTTAAATGGAATTGATTTTCGTTATTTTATGGTATTTCTCTTAAGCCTTCTAAAACGGAACAAAAGCTAAGAACACAACATAATTTTATAAGTCAATTTGATTAGTCTAAGCATGGATTGAAATTTTCTTTTAATGTATATTTGATAGTTTTATGTTTACTCAAAAATATACCAATCTCTGTTAATATTTATTGTTGTTATTATTTTTATTATAATTTTTCGTTTATATATTCAGGTTAAATTAAGGTAATTAATACAAAAGCAGAAATATTAAAATGTTATCTATTTATATATAATTTATATAATATCCTCGCTGATATTAAAATATTCAAACATGCAACGTTCCACCGTCGTAAACGCGAGCCATGACCCGGATGTAGTAGTAAATCACGTGGCCAGAGGTGAAGCACATTGTTTCGCGGCATGTTTCATATTTGTGTTGAATGAGAAGAAAGTTGTTGTTTATCTGCACAGTTGATATTCCCTATATTTAACTGGAACGATCTTGCGCGCATTGTATCTGGAGAAAGTATGTAATATTTGCACAAATCGTTTATTTAATTGGTGATGTACTACTGTAACTGTTAGAATACGGTCAGAATGAGGTTTAATCGACATAATACTTAACGTTATATGTTTTTAAAAGCTAAACATAGATTTATTTGACATTGATCTCTTTTTTTTAATTGGTTGTTACCAGGATAAGAGTTCAGTTGGTGTGTAAATGGCTGGAATTCTGTTCGAGGATATCTTCGATGTGAAGGATATCGATCCAGACGGGAAAAAGTTTGATAGAGGTGAGATGGTTTTTAGTACATTCATATATATATATATTGCATGATAATTTAATATACATATTAAACAGTCTTGTAGAAAATACTCCAATAATGGATATACAAGACAAGCTAAAAAGATCAAATATAATATCTCTCTATATATACTATTTTCATAGTAACATTTACTTTAAAGGCATAAAGATACTTATAATACTTAAAAATATTAATAAGATGTAGAAAAATATATTTATTTGTATCTTTTTAGCTCTTTTTTGTATACCCATCATTGGTTTTTTTTACATAACTGTACATTTAAATTATCATTTTTTTTAAATGCATTAAAATGAAAACTTAAAACAAGACAAAATAAAGTTTTAAATAATGACATTCAATAGATTTAAACTTGCTTTTATGTTTTATTTTACTCATGCTTTTTAATATAAACACTTTATTATGTAGATACTACTTGAATAAGAAATATTTTGGGCGTAAAGTGATTCTTTTTACTGTAATCTTTATCATTTAGCTTTTCAGTATCCATTTTTAAAGTGGAATTTACATATTCAGAAGTGTGTTCTTTTTTAATACATTAAAATACATTACTAACTTTTAAGTTTAAATAGAGGATTAGTTTGAATTATATTTAGTAATGTATTTTTTTTAATTTAAGTACTACTTTTAAGAATAGATATAAAGGTAAAAATATTATGAAATCACAATAAAGGATATAGTTTGGGAGGCCCGTGATAGAAACATTTTAAATTGGATTTTAAAATGACTGATAGTATATAGCATGACCAAGAAATATCTCTTCGCTAGTTTATTCGAATTCTTTAATTTCCTTATTTATCATTTTGCTTTCTGTTAAAAAAAATTATAATGAAATTCTATGTCAGAAGTTCTAACTGTTTTTTTCTTTGTTGTTTTTAGTGTCTCGTCTTCACTGTGAAAGTGAGTCTTTCAAAATGGACCTGATCCTTGACGTGAACATCCAGATTTATCCCGTTGATCTCGGTAAGTGATCGGTTTGCTCTTCAGTCGTGTTCCTGTTGTTGTTTTGATATGTTATCATCCTCATGATGGCGTATCGTTCGCTCAGGTGACAAGTTCAGACTGGTGATCGCCAGCACGCTGTATGAGGACGGGACGCCAGATGATGGGGAATACAACCCTCAGGATGACAGACCGTCCAGGTACACAACTATATATAACCATAAAATATGCATACTGCACAACTGTTTTCCATATTTGATTTCCATATATTATGATGATAAATGTTTCTTGAGCAGCAAATCGTCATATTACGATTTCTGAAGATCATGTGACACTGAAGACTGGAGGAATGATGCTAAAAATACAGCTTTGATCATTTTATAGCACATTCACATAGAAAACCGCTATTTTAAATCATAATTTATGGTGTTTGTTGTTCTTTTGCAGGGCTGATCAGTTTGATTATGTCATGTATGGAAAGGTTTATAAGATTGAAGGAGATGAAACCTCAACAGAAGCGGCAACACGACTGTGAGTTTCTTTTTTTTTTCTTTTTTTTTTTGAATGCATATTAATTTATGTATTTATTTGTTTGTTTGTTTGCTTGCATTAACATTTCTAAATACATGCAAATTTGACACATCATTCATTCATTCGTTTTTATTTGTGGGTGCCTTTCATGACACTTACCTTATCAAATCTCCCTATAATATCAATGTAACAACAGCAAACAAAGCAAACTACAAAATGCAATAAAACAGCAATTTAAAAGTGTGAAGATTGTCACTGTTGATGATGTCCTGGAGAAGGGCATTCCACAAATGAGGGGCAACTTAACTAAAAGCCCTGGACCCCATACTTCTGAGATGAACACGTGGTTGTTCAGCTTGACAGAGATGAAGGAAATACAGAGTTAGGCATGTAGAGCTGGCTGTTGTTGGTATAGCAATGCAAATGAATTCCAAGCTTCCTAAAAATTTGTCCAACAAGCATGAAAAAATAATGAATAAAAGAGGCCCCAGGACTGAGCCTTGTGGCACACCAACAGTAACAGGCGACAGCTCAGTTGTACAGAATTAAATGTGCGACCAGAAATTATATGAACTAAAGCAAGTCTAGTCTTAATCTAAAATGTTGCCTGGAGAATTTAATATTTGATATAATAATATTTTATTTGTATAATATTGTATTGTGATCTTACAAGGGTAAATAAAGAATTGGGGCCGGTTGTAGGCTGGTCATAACTTTTTATATTCCGTTATGAAAAGTAAGACCGATAACCACTCGGCAACTGCTAGTAAGTTTTGTATACTATTTTCTTTACTCTTTACTAAAATATGTCTAAAAAGGGTAATGTGTTATGTATTTGAGGTCTGAGATGTGGGAACAGTGAAGAGATTGAGGACAAACATTTTGGGTCAGGATTTTCGTCTAATCAGCCAATATTGTCTTAAATAGCCTGCATATAACATGGGATTTTGAATAAATAAAGATCTTGATTTTTCTAAAAAAAAAAAAAAAAAAAAGTAAAGTAACTTACAAAAGAGCATGCAAGACACATATCTTTAAAAAAAAAAAAAATCCATGTGGAGCATGCTCCCGGTTTTCACCTTGTTCTCTGCCTTACCCGTTTCCATCTCTACAGAGAATTTTAAATTTGTGATTTTCAGAAGTAAAAAAGTGATGGAAATAATTCATGGGAATTTCAGTTGTTCTGCATTAAAGGGTTACTACATTTATTCATTAATCACTTCATTCCAAACCAGTAAAAGCTTTGTTCATCTTCGGAACACAATTTAAGATATTTAGGATGAAAACCGGGAGACTTGTGACTGTTCAATAGACTGCCAAGTAACATAAAACCGTAAATTCAACCGTAGCATTATGAAGCGATGACAAAACTTTTTGAACATGAATAAAACAAAAAAATAACTACCTTATTCAACAAGCCGTCTCCTCTGTGTCTCTCCCCATCAACGTATGTAAAAGTCGTTATATTTGTTTTCTTCGTGTACACAAAGTATTCTCATTGCTTTATAGTTGAACACTGATGGCAGATGGACTATTCCGATTATGCTTTTAATACTTTTCTGGACCTTAAAAGTGTCATTTATTTGGCAGTCTATGGGACAGTCAAAAGCCTCCTGGATTTCATCCAAAATGTTCATTTTGGGGTGGAGTATCGCTTTAATTTTAAATAGATTTTTGAATGTAAAATGATTTATTTTCTAGTATAATCACTGTTTGTAAACTGATTTGTGTGTTTGTGTTTCTGCACAGATCTGCATATGTGTCTTATGGAGGTCTGCTGATGCGACTTCAGGGAGATGCTAATAATCTGCATGGTTTCGAAGTGGACTCCAGGGTCTATCTGCTTATGAAGAAACTCGCTTTTTGACTGTGTCTCCTGTCCTGTAGTGACACTCGCTTCTATGGACTGAGAAAACGGGATTTTTATTATTATCATTTCTTTCTTGTTTTACTTTGAGGTTTTCCTGTTGTGGATACTGATCTGGAAACTGTAGCCCATGGTAAATTACGTAACAAATAATATATGCGTGGTTTTATATTCAAATCAAATGAATGCTCAGTTGTTAAACTGCTTTCTGATTTCATCTAGTGCATGTGCACTGCTTTGGCCAAACGTGTTGATTGGATCCCTGTAGAATCACATTAATGACATCAGAGACATGTTTTATTTTGTATGCTTCTTTTCTTTTAAACCGTTTATCAGTAAAAGAGAAATTGTGTTTACTAGTAATAAGCTGTGGAGGCGCATATTACGTCTGAAATACTCTCTCTAAGATGAGGGGGAGCTAGTAATTGAGACTTGGGGAATGATTCCAATGCATGCATATGTAATTTCATCCTGAGCCGTGTGAATATAAGCAAATAATAGGCTAAGCGAAAAAAAAAAACAGGAAAGACTGCATCCCAACATAAATGGGAGTCCAGGTTTAATCTGATTAAAACTACATGAAGGCAGCTGTGTGAGGACTGTAACGCAAATCACAAGACCGCTCGATGGCACAAGTCTGCAGTGAGCTGCCTTTATGTAATATTTAACCCCCCATAATCTCTATAGTGTCGCACATGAAAGACTTTTACATTATAGTTCAAAGTATAGGGCACTTTTTTTTTTAATTGTAAACAAAAATGCATAAATAAATCAGGCCATTTTTTTTTTAATCAAAAGATAAAAGCTAAACTATTATGGAAACTTGTTCCGGCACTGAAGAGAAAAAACAAAACAAAAAGGTAATTGTGACTGTCTTATACAGCTGTGTCTTGCAATTCCTACTTAGTTAATTGAAAAATTAGTCAAACGATATATATATATATATATTAGTACAAGACATTGAATATATCAGTTAGTAGATAGTCAAAATGATTGAATTTATGGGAGACATGGTGTGCATGAATCTTAATTATATATATTATATATATTAAGATTCTGTTATCGGTTGTGCGTAGTTTAAATAATGTTCTTGATAATTTAATCGAGCTTTTAATGTTAAATACCAGGGTGCAGGGGACCGGTAGTGACGCCAGCGAGTGCATCCCCACTGCGGAGAGCGTCAAAATCACGGCGTTCAAGTAAAGCTCGTCTAGTTTTAAACTAAACCGGACTGATGAGCTGTCTGCTGCTGACTGTTGAGAAAACCTGTCCGGGTTACATCACAGCGCCGCTGGTTCAGACTTGTTTTGATACAGTCTATGGTCCAGACCTGTGTCTGTAGAGCTGTAGTGTGCAGTATTCAGAGAGCGCTGCAGTAATTGGTCGCAGTGTCCTGATCATTACGAGCCGCGATAAAATGGGTCAAAATCTCTGACGAGCCATAAATATCACAAAGAGAGTAAGATGGACTATAGACGCAAGAGGAGACTGACCTTCTTCACGATAGGACTGATCTTCTTACTGAGCGGGATCGAGTACGGTGAGTTACGCTGCTGATCTCCGTCTCGGTGTTATAAACAATAGTTTACATTCGTTACATCACACTACTGGTGATAACTTTATCACATAGTGTAATACGAACTGTATGGATGGTGTCAGACGCTATTACCATAGCACAATTATTTGAACATACTAGTGTTTACATAAGCAGTATGACATCACATCATTAACTCAATGTAGGTGTTTTTTGTGCATTATTTTTATTATGTATTATACCAAATTATATCCACATATATAAAATAATCATACAAATACTATGGTAAAAGTTTCAGTAGTTATTTAGTAATTATTAACGAATTGCTTTGAAAATTTGAACTGGAATTCGAATTCCATAAACCACACACTCTACAGAATACTGAAATGGAATTTGAACTGATTTAAATGTGAATTAATCTGAATTCGAATTTGCCACACGTTCCAAAAAAAATTAAATTCATTTGGAATTTAATTTGATCTCGACTTTACCACAAGCTCTGCAAACTGTTGCACTGAAATTTAATTTGAATCAAATCGACCCCAGAGTCCAAGATGTGAATTACATGTATCATTAATTTAATATACTATTCTCAGTGCTTTAAGCTACTGGTACATGTTTTGTTATTAGTTTAATATTTTATTTGGACTCCATATAAATGTAAAAAATAAATAATAATAATAGAACATTAAGTAATAATGTAACCAGATGTTTCAGTAGTCAATACAATTCTTGATGTAACTAACCCCTCTATAACAATAATAACAAAGAGACTGTGTCACATTCATCACAAATGGATAACGTGATGTTGCTAATAGCAGTGATGGAATTGTTTCTTGTTTATAATAAAACTCATCTTGTATACGAGTCATTTTCCGACATGTCTGTCCCAGAATCGCTCTTTGTGCTCAGAGATTCTTAAGATTGTTTCAGAACAGTAAGTCACAGAGTTTCTCTGTTAATGAACTGTCATTAGTCACTAATCTAACTAGCTATCAAGTTAATAGTTACAATACCAGATGTGTCCATAATGTATCCATGTATGTCTGATTTAATTTCAGCTGTGATTTTGCCCACAATATGGCGGTATCTGCAGACGTTGAATGCAGCACCGTACTTTCTTGGTCTCAGCCTGTCAGCGTTCAGCTTCAGCGGGCTTCTCGCCGGTCCTCTGTTTGGCTTCTGGTCAGATCGCACACTCGCCACCAAAAAAATCATCCTGTTCGCCAATGTCTTTGAGATTGTTGGTAAGTTTGCACTTGTATAGGAATGGTTCACTCAAAAATAAAATGTGCTCACTCTCAGTCCATCCAAGATGTAGAGGAGTTTGTTACTTCGTCAGAGAAATGTAGCATTACTGTACATCATTTACTCAGCAATGGATGCTCTGCAGTGAATGGGTGCCGTCAGATTGAGAGTCCAACGAGCTGATAATAATCCACAAGTACTCCATACCACTCCAGTATATGTCTCGTGAAGCAGAAAGCTGCGTGTTTATAAAAAAAAACCCGAATCCATCATTAAGATGTTTTTAATCTCATTCTGACGGCACCCATTCACTGCAGAGGATCCATTGCTGAGCAAGTAATGCAAAGCTACATCCTCCAAATCTGATGAAGAAATCTACATCTTGTATGATTTAGTCATGTAAATGAAGACTCTTTCTGTCTGTTTTTAGGTAACTTCATGTATTTTATGGGATACTCCAAATGGTTATTGCTCTGCAGTCGTCTAGTCGCAGGTGAAGTCTCGGTCTAATTCTTTAAGGTTATGTCTATTTTTGTGTTTTAACCAGTTTCTAATGCTTTAGGGATTGGCACTGGTGCGGGATCATCGATCTTTGGCTTCTTGACTAGAAATACAGCCCCTGAGGATCGTTCGACTGTTTTCGCTGCGGTTATGGCCTGCCGTCAAGCTGGGCTTCTCATTGGTCAGTGAAAATAAAATGGCAGACCATGCATGAAAATTAGAGGTGTGCAATGAACATTTCAGTAGTCGATACCTGTTTATATTCAGCAAATGTTTTAATGTTGGACTTAAAAAGTTATTTTAAAATACAATAGAGAAATAATTATATTTCATCTTCAATTCGCTGTATTTAATTTAGTTCATACTTAGTTTTTTGCGTTGTCTTCTAGGTCCTGCATTCAACATCTTTCTCAGACTCTGTGACTTCCAGATCGGACCTTTTACAGTGAACAAATACACTTCCCCGGGGGTGAGATCCTGAAGATTTCCTGTCGACGTTGTTTGAAGCAACCTGAAACGTACAATAAACAGTATATTTGTTGTGTTTCAGCTCTTCATGTGCCTGCTATGGATCCTTCTTCAGTTTGTAGTCCTGTTCATGTACTGCGACTTCACTCCTCAAGAGGAGACGCGTCAGAGGAACGGAGTGGAGCGGGAGGAGGTGGAGCAGGAGGAAGAGGAGGGAAAACCTTTGGTTGGGCCCAACGAGCTCACTGGCTCATACGGGACGGTCACCAGCGTCAAGTCCAGAACCTCATCAGTGGCCAACGGAGATGTGACCCATGTTTCCCCTCCGCCTTCACCTCCCCCCGAGGAGGTCAGCTCCAGTCCCTTCAAGAACTTCAGTGCCAGCAGAGGTGAGCGCAAAAGAAAAGAGATCATATGATGCGATTTTAAGTTTACTTTGTCTTTGGATCGTTACAAGCTGTTTGTGCATCGATAAGATCCCTAAAAATGCAAAGACTAAAGTCTCAAACCCAAAGAGATCATCTTTATAAAAGTTAAGGCTCGTCCAAGTCCTCCTAAAACACTTTGTTTAAACACGCCCCCACATGTCTACATCACTGTGTGGGGAGATTTGCATAACGCCGCCCAAATGTTCACGCAAAGAAAGAAGAAATGACTTTTCTTCTCGCTGTAATATTGTAGCTTCCTGCGCTGTGTTTCCAAATATGGTAAGGGGCGTGACATTTCCATAACACACTTGATGTATTCAGCCAATCACAGTGCACTGAATAGCTGGCCAATCAGAACACACCTCGCTTTTCAGAACGATGAGCTTTGTAAAAATCGACGCGTTTCAGAAAGGTGCAACAATTATTTACAATATGTGGAATATAATTTTCATTTATTTTTTATTTTTTTACCTTAAACCACGTAAACGTATTGCACAAGTAATATTCTTTTTAGTATCGTCATATGACCCCTTTAAGGAAGCCTTGTTAGCTGAAAATAGGACATATTTTGTGTCTTATTACAAAATGTCTTAACAACACTGGAATAGAAGGTGATTTTCAGTGTAGCCGACTGAAATTTAAAAACACCTTTATGCTATTAAAATGTTATTTATTTTTTAATTCAATATTGTAAGTAAACCGTGCAACTTCTTAGTATACTAATAGGATTGCCAAAGAATTTGTTTTTAGACTTTCAAAGCTGCTTTATTTAAAAAACACTCTTCTTAAAACCTTCACTTATAAGATGCTTGGTAGTGTTGAACACCACACACCACATGTTCAGATGAGTTCACTTGATATAAACCAAATCTGGAAACCTAGTTTGACATATCTCAGTGTTTTCTGACTGATCTAATAAAAACAGGTGATTGTAATCTATATTTCAGACTCTCTATGGAAATGAGTTTGGTTTGTAACCTGTGAGTTTCATTGTTTCTACTTCCAGAGTTCATCAGAGAGGAGGTGGTTGTGCTGTTGGCTGCTCAGTTTATCACACTGTTTAATCAGACAGCTCTGGAGGTGAACACACACACACACACACACACACACACACACACACATACACACACATATACACACACACACACACACACACACACCTAAAATTAAGAATTTAATAACTGACACTGTTAGTTCATGTGTCTGAATTTAAATTGAATAGACCACACCTGCCAACAAATGTTAAATTGGATGAATTTGAACTGAATTTTGACTTGATTTGAATTGGATTTGAATTAAATTTTTCACACACTCCACAGAATGTTTGATTGGAATTTGAATTGGAATTGAATTTGATTTGATTTTAAATTGCCACACTATTCAGAATGTTGAATGGCAATTTAAATAGATTTGAATTTGACTTTAAATTAGAATTGGTTTGATTTGATAATTTAATTTAATTTGCCCTAAACTTTGCAGAATGTTGAATTGGATTTTTAATTAATCGAAATTGGAATTTAAATTGCAACTGAAATTGACTTAATTTGATTTGGAATTTGAATTTGAAATCCAATTCACAGAAGGTTAATTTGGAATTTGAATTTAAATTTGCCGAACATTCTATATATTGGAATTCAAAACAATTTGGTTTTTAGTTGATTTGATTTGGAACTTGATTTAATTTACATTTGAATTAAATTGAATTCACTGCATGCACAGAGGATTTAGAACAAATATTTGAATTATCCACTCACAGTAAGATTTCTAATTTAAATAAAATTAATTCGGATAATTTAATTTAGATATTACATTTTGCGGCAAACCTGAAAATTGTCATCATGCCTTCAAAACAAATTTTACTTCCATCACAAAGTCTTTCCATAGAATTAAAGTTAATTTATTAAAAATAATGAAACATATTTAAATGAAATGCTACATATAGGTAAGATTTAAAACATTTAAATTATTACATTTTTGTTTCTTCTTACCTAAATTAACATTTGAAGTACAATTGTGCTTCCACTTTCTTTATTCAGTTAAAATTCAGGAATTGTTTTGGAGAATAAAAGGCATTTACATTTATATCTGGTGGAAATCACTTGCACTACTTCGTTTGACAAATGACAAATTTCTTACGTGCAATATTGAGTTTGATAATATCATTCCTCCAGACGATGGTGACTCCTCTGACGCAGAAGTTCTTTAACTTTGGCGAGTTGGAGAACAGCATCATGTACTGTCTGTGTGGCGTGGAGGTGATCGCTGGCTTCCTGTTTGTGCGCTGGCTGAGCAAGCGTGTGGCGGAGCGAGTGGTGCTGGCTGTCGGCCTCATCCTCTGCAATATCTCCTCTGTCTGGTGCCTGATCTTCCTGGCCAATCCTCAGGGTAAGAAAGAACGCACACAACTCTGGATGCTGTGCTTATAAGCTCTAAAATCCCTCACGGCTCACATGTGTTTCTTTGGTTCAGGTGGATTTGCGTGGCAGTTGGCGGAGTTCATCATAGGTGTTTTCCTTCAGGTCCTGGGCCTTCCTTTTGTGGCAGTCGCCCAGGTGTCTCTCTTCTCCAAAATTACATCAGAGAAGACGCAAGGTTTGTCCTAAGAACATAGTAGCAGCTTACCATGTGTCTAGAAACAAGTCAGAACACTTGAGGCATGCTCACATTTACCATTCTTTAGCAAAATTTTGTCAATGAAAATCCAAGCGAATTGGAAAGAATTTGCCATGGAAATTAGCAATGGATTGCAAATGTTGCTAATCTGAATAAAAAAGTGCCTGTATGCCTCTTTTCGCTCAGAATTGTGTGATAGATCTTGCAATTCTGACCTTTGTTTTCTCACAACTCAGACTTTTTCTCGCAATTCTGAATTTTTCCTCGCAATTGCATGTTTATATCTCGCATTTCTGAATTTTTCTGACAATTAATTTTTTTCTTGCAATCCTGGCTATTCTCGCAAATGCAAGTTTATATCTTGGAAGTTATTACTTTTTCTGACCATTCACCTTTCTCACAATTACCTTTTTTCACGCAATTCTGCTCTTTTCAAAAAATGTAGGCTTTTTCTCGCAATTATGAAATTTTTCTGACAGTTCACCTTTTCCTCGCGATTCTTACTTTCTCCAAATTCTGACCATTTTTCTTGCATTCTTTTCTCTCACATTTGACTATTTTCTCAATTTAAACTTTCTTGCAATTGACAGTTTTCTATTTCAAGTTTACATCTTACATTTCTGACTTTCTCACAATTCTGACTTTATTCTGGCAATTCTGACCTAGTAAGTTTATATCTTGCGATTCTTACTTTTCTCATAATTGTGAGAAAAAAGCGTCAGAATTGTGAGCAGTTTTTCCAGTTTTATTCAGTGGTGCAAACAAGCTTCCCTAGTGACCGCACCTTTGCGCAAAAATAACTCTCAGGCTTTTCAAGTGACATACAAAGCAACAGACGTTTCTAGTTTTTCTGGTTTCCAAGTCAGTGTTTGCTGAAGCTCAGGCCTGTGTTTGTTCAGGGTTCAGTCAGGGGATTCGGCGCTCTGTCGGAGGACTGGCCACCATTCTCGGGCCTCTCTGGGCGGGTGGTCTGACCTTTAACCTGTATGTAATGCTGGGGCTGATGATGGGTCTGCTGGCCCTGCTCACGGTGAGTCCAGATGCACACGTGTGACCGTGAGCTAGTGCACACATGAGAGCATGAAAACACTCTGAGACATCTCTGTGATCGACAGATCATGATGGTGGTGTCGTACGAGCGGCTGGTGGCGCCCGAAACTGTAGACCGTCCCACAGGAACTGAGTCTGAAGACTGACGCAGGTAATCAAAGAATAAACATTACAGAGGCTAGGCTATAGGGGACGCTACAGCGATCAAGTTTAGTTTTCGATTTCCCTTGTCAAAGGGACACCGAAATGTTTGAAAGGGGCGGAGGCCACTTTTACAAAATTGGCTTTAATTTTTGAACAGGATGAGATATTTACACCAAACTTGATATGCATATGTAAGACCTGAGGTCACATCAAAAATCAGAGTCTGGCCACTGTGTGGCGCTATAACAGGACAAAAATATCAAATGACTACAACTGCATCTGTTTGTCGACCAAATCGTTTGTTAATTAATCAAGAGTGTTAAGAAAAACACTACTTTTGCGAACTTGTCCCAGGTTTTTTTTGCTTAACCTCAGGAAACCACTGCAGCACATTTCTCTGGACTCTACAGGTCAATAATTAACAGAAAGGTTGCTCCATGTCTCATGTTTGCTCAAATGCTTTAAAGTGCTTGAACCCCAGTCATCACTGCTTGCAGCTGTATTTTATTGTTGTATGTGTGTGTGTGAATGTATATAATATGGCAAGGTGCTCTTTCCTTGTTTGTAGGTTTGCCATCGACTAGTTTGTGCTGTTGTCGGTGAGCTGAATCATTTGACTCAATAAATCTTGAGAAATCCATCTGTGTTTGACTCCAGTTGAAGTGGACATCATCTGGATTGACCGCAGCAACAGACATAAATGCAGTGAATGGAGACATCAGGAGCGGGTAAGACCAACACAGCAAGCGCGAGGCCGATGGATAAATCTCTGGATGTCTTCATCTCTGCTCTGTGCAGGGCTCTGATCAGGGCCAAGACTCTTTAAAAGGACGTTTCTGCTTTATTTCCTGTGGAAATTCCTGTAGAGGAGATGTTTTAGGACGAAGAACGAAGGCCACATTCTGAGGGAAAATCCATTCATGTGCGTTATAATGCTTTTATATTAATAAAGAGATCAATGCGTTTAGTTTAGGACTAAATTATATATATATATATATATATATATATATATATATATATATATATATATATATATATATATATATATATATAATGTTGCTGACTGATTATTTAATAAAAGAGAATATTGTTACTTGTGCTTTTGAAGTGATGCTGAGGCTGTTTGTGTTCGAAAGCTTTAGGATTGTGTTTTTAATTATTATTTTTTTTGTCTTCAACTTTATAGGATTGCTGCTACTTACAATATATATATATATATATATATATATATATATATATATATATATATATATATAAACCTTATGCACAAAGTACCAGAGCTGCATTAATATCAATTATAAATAAGACAATACATAACCCCATTACGTTTCAGTAAATGTGTCTTGCAATTCTTGACCTTTCTGTCACAATGAAAAAATTAAATGGGTTAACTGAGACTTTTTATTTCATATTTGTGACTTTTGTCTATTTACTGTTGTCATTTTGCATTATTGATACACTATTTTCCTATTTAATGCTTTTAAGCTTCTTTGACACAATCTGTATTGTTAAAAATAATATATATATATAAGGTGGCTTGACTTCAAATTTCAGAATTGCAAGACAAAAGTCAGAAATCTTTTAGAGATTTAAATTTTATTAATTTATTATTATTATTTTAAAATTTAGTGTCATACCTAAAAATTTTTTTTATCAAAATGATTTAATTTCATAAAGACCTATAAACTAATTTTTTAAATGGTGCAATCTCTCTCAGCATGACAGGGTTTCATTTCTTTCAACATTTTTTTTTGGTGTGTATGTGTATATATCCCATTAAAAATAATGTTAGGCACATACACATTTACTATACTGAAAAACAAATATAATAAATAATACAGTAATATATTTAAATTAATATCGTATTGTATCAATATTACTAAAATACTGTAGAATACAGTTACACAAACTAACCACTAGACGGCGTCATTAACCCACAAAAGACAATATATTTATGAATCTGCAGTAAACTCATTACTTCCATTGTCTCATCTGCACCAGCTGACCTGAATGATCCTGCGATCGCTACTATACAACAAAACATTACTCTTTAATGTGTATATAAGAAAGACATTTTAGTTTGTGTATTATGATTTTGTGAAATATAACATATTTAATATGTGTCATAATTTGTTTTGTGCATTTGCATAATTTAAGTGTGCACTTACAATATGTGGCCAGACAATATTTGTTTAAAGATTGTATGAATTTTTTATGTTAGATTTGTTTGTTTTTTTAGTGCTATTTTTTTTTTATGTTAGATTTGTTTTTTAGTGCTATATGTATACTATATGTTTTATTATTGTGCTTAAACTATATTAATTACTTTTATTATTATTAAGTGTCTTCATTATTCTGAATTTAATTGTTCAGCTTCTTATTAATTTTCAGTGGTCAGACTTTATTTTGAATAAAATTATTTGACATTCAACATTTTCAAATGAGAACATTCATCAGCAATAAAATTATTTAAATAAAAAAATTAAATAAAAAACAGCCTCAGCAATTTACTGAACCATTTTTTTTCACACTGTAAATAATGGGATTTGTTTTCTGATGGGAATCATCCAGGTGCTTCCTGACAAAGACTTTTTTTGTGTGTATGTGTGTGTTTTCCGTTATGTTGTTTTCACGTAAAACCTATTTTTTACCCCATGTCTCTTAATAAACTGAAAAACGTTGCCAGGCTGGCTACATCTGGATGATTTACTTCTAAAGTTTGCATTTTTTCTTTTTCCGTTCCGTTATAAAAATAAGAATTTTCCTTTTAGAATTTTTCCTTTTAGAATTTTTACTTTAAGATTTTGGATGAAAACTGTGTATAATCAGTTAACATGCTAAAGATTTTCATCATGAATTGTATGCAAAACAAATTAATAAAAAATAAATAAATAAACGAATGATCATGTTCTTAAGCAAGAGCACCTTGTGTTGAAGAATCTTAAATATTTCTTCTTAGTTTTGTCGTAACATTATTTTCTTTTGCATTTTAAAAAAAATCTTAAATATTTCCATTATTTCCAGGTTTTAAATGAAACTTTAATCCCAGTTTTTGCTCTTCATCTTTAGATGAAATATTACATTTTAGTGCAAACTGGAGCTACAATAATAGTACAGCATTGATATTATTATCTTATTATTGAGATTACGATTGCAAAACAGCTCTCCTAAAACATTTTAATATTCATATCCACAATTCAAATAATAATATTTAGGGTTTTAATACTCATTTTCACATTAAACTTAAGCTCAAAACTACTATACTGAGGAATTTTAGTCTGTTATTGGCAAATTACACAGGATTGTAACAGGCACGGAAGTATCATCAAAAATGTAAAGCTTTATAATAATGCATTAGGGTTTAAAATAATGCATGAAAGATTTCTGTTTGCATGCACCAATGTAATTAGACAACTTTGAAAATGCTGTGTGAAATTTTCCAGCTCCAAACACCAGGGGTCACTGTGTTTCCGCATGAAGAAGCGGTCACTCGGAGGGAGTCGCTTAACGATGGGCGGAGCTAAGAGGCTCGAGCTCGTTAACATTCCTTGTAAACAACTGAGGTTGTTTGGAGGTGGAGCCAATTGGTGGCCTTTCGTTGAACTCTGCTTCTAGACGGAGGAGGGGCTGCTTATGAAGGAGCGAAAGAATGGCGTGTTGGCAATGGCCAGGCATTTCGCTTATGTTTTAAAGAGCCGACTCGTGGCCTGCAGGAGAGATCTGACCGGACGATGACCCGCCGAATTGGGTCAGAAAATGTCACATCATAGCGGATGTGACAGTCTAGTGTTTAGCCCCCAAAAAATCCAAATAAAAAAAATCCCGCCATTGCAAATCTATGAAACCAGACGCGTGAACTTCAGTTGAACTATCCTTAATTCTTTCGCAGGGGCAACGAGAGTTCATATTTGGGTTTGTTTGGGTTCGTACTTTGTTAGAGATTCGACATTTGAAGAAACGCACTGGAGCACTATACTATTTTTGTTAGATCATCCGAGATCTGACCGAAGTTTGACCTCATGCGCGAGCGACAAATTCAGCTAGATATCGTCAGCACCGCCAAGTGACCTCGCCATGTCATTTTGCGTTTTGTTATCCTCATAGTTTTCAATTTAACCATTTTATAATGTCAAAAAATGGCACTTTGACTAAGACTTTAAAAATATATTGCACTATACAACACCATAAAATGCGTTTTTTACGTTTTTTCAGCCACTTTATTAAATATTAAGATTATACAGTGGTGTTGGAAGATGCTTTTAAGAGTTGTAAATCAAGGAAGTGTCATTGCCTCCAAAAAAGGCTTTGAATAATCCAGCGTGGCATTTACCGAAGTGCAGCAGCTTGTGCGATCGAGGACAGAATATCCTCCTCGATAATGGATGTGAGATGCGTATAAAGTCCAGCCGAGGGCTTCTTGAAATCACGTATTAAGGGAACAGGAAGAGGAGAGAATGTCGAGTGGTCTTAAAAGCTTAGGGGGAAAAGTCATGGGTGTCGTGAAAGAGTTTGGACGTAATCATGTTGAATTTAGTATGTTGTATTTTGTGTGATTTATTCACATTTTTAAAATAATTTTTAAAGACAAACAAGTGTAATGCAGGGTGAACAATCTTAATGGATTTGTTAACCTTATCAAAAGTTTTTGTCATCATCTGTTCACCTTTCCAGACTTTCTTTATACTTTAAAGGCCAAATGAAGATATTCTGTCTCAATTAGATGTCAAAAAATAAATAATTAAAAATAAAATAAAATTTGCAAGTGCAAATATCACAATAGACAATGTAATCAGATTTTTTTCCTTTTGTGTTTCAAAGAAAAACCCCTGGCTTGGGACAGCATTACTCTGCATTAGTGCTGCTGCAAAAACAAGTCTCAAAACAATATTCAAACATCGCAAAAGTTGCAATGAAAATATTAATACTTATATTTTTTTGCATGGGTTTAGAATGACATTACTCTGCATTATTGCTGCAGTGAAGATGTGAAAAGAAAAAAAATAACACATTTTAAAAAGTGCAATAGTCACTGCAATGAAAAAAAAAAAGAAAAAAAAAAAGGTTTCTGTCACAGAAATTTGTGGCTAATCCAAAGAGGCTAAGTTAATTTTTGATAATAAATTGTACGCATCACTCGTACAGATTTGTACGATTTGTGCAAAATTCGTACGTCTTTTGCAGGGTGGCAAATTTGAAGGAATTCGTATGAATGACAACCCTGAAACATACCCTTGTTAACCACCTCATAAAATATGTGCAAATTGGTTGTGAGAAAAATCATACATATTTTATTAGGGGGCAAAACTATAGGAATTCGTACGACCTCACTCGTACAAATAAGTGCGAGTTTAGAAAAACGTACATAATTGATGAGGTGGCTAATTCAAATTAATTTGTACGACCTCACTCGTGTGAATTTGTATAATTTGTGAAAAATTGGATGTATTTTACGAGCTGGCGAATTCGTAGGAAACACAGCCTCTAACCCCTCCCCTAAACCTACCCCTCACAGAAATCATACTAGTGAGTTTGTACGAATTAGCCATCTTGTAAAATATGTACGAATTGGTCGTGAGATAGCGTTGCACAAATTCAAATATCGCAAAAGTAATTGAACATTTCTTACGTTTATTGTTACACAAAAGAAAATGATACAGGTTTGGAACTACATTAGCGCTGCACATGTAAAAACAAACAAAAAAGAGTGACTCTGTCGCAGTTCAGGTATCGCAGTAGCCATTGTAATGGAAAAAAATTACTTCTACATCTTTCAGTTTTTTTTAATTTGTAATTTTTTCACAGAAGAGAGAAGATCACACGGTTTGGAACTGCATTGCTTTGGATTATTGCCCCAAACATCCAATGAGATATTACAATCTTTCAAAATGAAGCGTAAACTACTACTTTTCGCTACTTTTGTTACGTTAAATCAGTTTAGCTGATACAACAACAGGTGTCCAGTGACGAAATCTCCCAAGCACTTTCCCAGCAGCGGTTATTTTGAACAAAAGTTGTGTGACGGCTAAATCACGTTCATTTGTCCAATCCATAAAAACCCAAAACAAAACCAGTTTGTCTGAAGAATTAATTTCTCCTGCCCCCGGTGCATTCGCTTTGGTTTAGTGTCTGTGCACGCCGCTCCGCTCTGACGGCCCCCGAGGTCCCCATCCTCCCCACGGGCGTCAGGATTATCGCCCCATCTGTGTCACCCGCGCAGGCCACGCTGAGCCGCCGGGTTCCCTGCTTCGCAAGGAACCTGGATTGTTATCCCTGATTAACATGATGTGGCATTAAGTGGAGAAACAGTGTGAAAATCAAATGCATGGCATGACCTACTGCCCTGACGCTGAACCGTGAGAGAGAGACAGAGAAACAGAGAGAGAAAGAGAGAGAGAGAGCCACTGTAGCAAAGCAAACAAAACACGTAAAACCACAGACTAACAGTGTGAGCGGCTAAAACAGTGAGTGTGCTCAACAGATCACATGATACTTATTAAATGCTTTCCTACGTGCTATTACACATTATGAATCTCTAGATCAAAACACGGCAAGCGATTGCACATATAAGCAGATTTTTTTATTTACTTGTACTAAGTGTTGATAAAAAAAAAAAAAAAAATGGATGAAACTATAATACATTAACTGCGCTCGAAATGACTACTTGTGCACTATGTACTCAACCGGGCAGTGTTTATATATATATATATATATATTTAGTGGAGACCCTGCTCTTTCATTTAACTATTTCATGTTCAGATATTCAAACAATAAAATATTCCTGAATATTTTGGCCGTGAAAATTTGGTGAAAATACAAAAAAATGCTGGCGTGGCTAGCAAAATTAAAAAATAAAATAATAATAAAATTAAAAATTCAGTGAAAGAGATAATGGTTATTATTTATTGATTGCTGTTGTATTTATTAAAAATGTAATTAAATTGTAAACGATTTAACATTATATATATATATATATATATATATATATAATTATTATTATTATTATTGTTATTGTTATTTTAAATAATTGTATAATTTAATTTATTATTTTGAATCATTATTAAATAATATAATTATTAATAATACAATTTATTTTTTTATTAACCCAAGTACTAAATAATGCATATTATTTTATTTAATTTAAATATTTATTATTTTAATTAAACATGTAGTGAACTATTATGTATCATAATTGTATTAACCGTTTATTCATTAATTTTGACTTTAAACTTTAACAGAAAACAAAAAAAATAACCTTTTTATTTATCAGTAATAAAAGAAATGATAATAATACACAAAACAAAAGCTTTAATTAAAATTAGTGCTGGGCAACAATCTATCACAATTAATTGCAATAAAAGGTTTTCTGTAAATAGTGTGTGTGTGTGTGCGCGTGCATATGCTTAAGAATTAAACGTATTTATATATAATATAATTATATTAAATATAAATATATATATAAGTAAAAGCATGTAAATATTTTCTAAATATATACTGTATGTGTCTTTATTTACATAATAAATATGCACAGTACACACACACACGTATATAATGTTTACAATAACTGTTAGTTTGCATGCGATTAATCGCGATCAATCGTCACCCTGCAATAAGGAAAATGTAATTAATTCAATTCAATTAAAATTATCTCAATCGTAATGATACCAAAAAACTTAATCAGTAATATCTCTACTGTTGTCTTTAAATATGATTAGCAGTATGAGTTCCTCCATTAATACATTTCAAAAATAATAATGATTATTATTTTCAGTATCAATAATTTAATTTAATCGTTCATTAATATAAAAAACACAATAGTACAACATTATGAACCAATTTATCTCCAAGTAAAAGTGCAACAGATGAAAAGCTAAAAATGGCCGAGAGATATATCCGATCAGTTTGGAGAGGCAAAGTAAGCAGAAGTTTAGATTGGGGTTGTTAAGGGGCTCTGGCCATGTCTCGAGACATGTTCCCATTTTAAAGCGCTGACCCGCGAGTAAACGGCCGGGACAGAGGCAGTTAGATTTGATCAGGCTGTGCCATGTTAAATCATTCATTAAATCCAATTAGCAGAGGTGCTTTAATCGGCCCAGTGCTTCAGTGCCGGATTACATGCGTTTACCACGGTAGAATGGAAAAACTGTCTAAAAACAGTTTGAAAATGAAGTAATGGACTTTATTGTTGTTTACAAGACAAAATGACTAAGAAATACTTTAAATTCTTCAGTATTTATGTCCCCTTTAGTTATCACTCATACATTTTGTGCTTATAATAAAATGTATAATACAAAATGACTAAATTATAGTTTAATAGTGATTTTCTGCTTCATATCGGGGGGAGAAGGATCACAGAGATCTGACCTACTTTCTGGTCTAATCTGTGATGATGGAATCAAATATTCAGCAAGGACGATGATGCCTTGTGTGGAATCAAAAAGTCAGGGAAATACCTGTAAAACAGACCCATGTTCTGGGTGAAAGATTGAAATTACTTGAATTTGAGCCTTAGTGATCTTATTCTTTTGAGCGGAGTGCTATTAGCACTTGTCTTGTGAAATGTTGAGATCAATATTTAAAATGTTAATAAATATTTGAAGCAGCTGTGCTACATGTTAAGAAGAAGAACGTGCACATTTATTCATGAATTTAATAGTATAAGCTATAGTTTTGTAGATGTATTTCCATTTTTTTATTTTAATGTTTTTTTTTTATTTAATTGATTTGTATTTATTTTAAATAGTTTTTTGTTTGTTTTGTTTTTAAAGTATTGACCTTTCTTATGTAATAAAATTGAACGAATAGAAGATACAAACAGAAATAACACAAATAGAATATAATGAGGAATTTACACACTAATAGCAAGACAATAATATAATAATAATAATACTATCAATTATATATAATTATATATAATTAATAGTATAATTATATATATATATATATATATATATATATATATATATATATATATATATATATATATATATATATATATATATAAATCAGGCAATAAGAAATAATGCAAAAAAAAATCCATGCTATAAGACATACAGTTTAAAAAATAAAAAAAATAATACATATCATTTTTTACCTATACAGCTTTTTAAAACAACTTTTGTTTGAGATTTTTATTTTTTAATTAATGCTTCATGTGTTATTGTCTGTGATAATAATGTTCAGTAATATTAAACAACAAGGTAATGCTTAACTATACTTAAATTGTATTTATTTATAATATAGAGATTTATAATTGCAACTTGTCTAAATAATAGTAATAATAAATAAATCAAAAGTCAAGCCATGATGCAGTAGCTTTATTCTGTAGTTGAAAAGATCACATAATACAGTTGTTCACAGATTTTCTTTTCATAAATACATTTATTTGATTAAATGTTTTACAGCTGCAAAATTACTTTACATTCATTAATTGAATTAATTAACTTAAATTTTAATGCCTGCTGTTTACAACAAAGTGTCCATTTTCTTCTGTCTATGCAAATGCAATATAGAAGCTGCAGTATTGCCATGATTTTATTGCTTTCTTTCTTTCAGCATTGCATGGTCTGTATCTAAGAAGATGAAATATGACCCAATCCAGAGTTAAGTTATAGTGTCAGTCTTCTGAAGACTGTCTGAAACTGTTGCATCTACTGTATTCCTGCAAGCATGATTAATTAATTCTGGTAATCATGGAAATATGAAACTAAAATCTACGAGAAAACAACCCACTTCTCTGCATATACAGTCAGAAATAACAATTTGAATGTTAAAGAGCACCTCCCAATAAAAGAATCAAAATGGGCCTAGTACACGTCCAGGTGGCACCTCTACAATAATTTTGTTACAACAGTCTTTTACACTTTACCGAAAAGCCTAAACCTACTGCACCCCACCATGACTTGATATTTATAAGCTGTGATGACTATGTAGATTTTAATTATTTCAGAAAACATTACAGCAGTGTGCACTTCAGGGGCTGCTAAAGTCAAGACTGAACTCTTGACCCAATCCAGTGATCTAGGTTTAAATATAGGAGCACCAAACTGTCGCAGTCAGTGAAATCACAGCATGAGGAGCTGCCTTGGTGGCTAACACTCACTATAGGGCAAGAACTCACAAACATACCCTGGCTTGGTGCCCTAATTACATCAACATGTGAGCAATTTCCCTTTGGGTCAGTAGGGCTATGCCAGCTGCGAATCTGCTGTCTCTCTGTCTTCCTCTATCTTTCAATCCAGCCATATCCTGTCTTTATTGAATGGATTTAGGAATTGTCAATGTCACATCCGTTTGTGAATGCTGAGTGTATGGTCTGCAAGCAGATTAACTAGATATCTAGGACGTGATCTAGAAATGTGATAATCTTGGTATGTCTGAACTAGAGACAGAAACTAACCAGAACTGGAGGCAAAAATGCTGCAGAAGTGACAGTAAAATGCCCTAGATATTTTGAATTCCTCTACGTCATTTGTCTGGCACTTTCCACAAATAGGATACAAAATGCAACAAATGGTCAGTGAAAGGGAGCACTTAATCATCCGAAAATGCTGATAACCAGTAAATGGAAGAAAAGTCATTATTTTATTTTAAATAAAGCTGTTTTTCTCCCTTAAATTAAACATTTAATAAACATCCAAATTAAACAACCACATCTAAAATAAAATAAATCAATAAACTAAATATCAGTTGAAAATTTTGCGTAAATGAAGCTGGCGGTGTTTAGTTATTGATAAACATACTTCTTATATATGTCCATTAAATAAATGAACAAACAAACATATTTATTTTGCCTATATATTTATACATTTATAAACTCCTTGAAAATGTTCCTAAACTAAATATGAAATTCTTTATGTCTCTAAATATAAATTATTATTTTTTTTTTTTTTCTACAAATGCATATACAATTAATCTTGAATGAATGTATTAAAAGCTAACATATGAAGTGGCTTTCTTATTAACAGAGTATACGAGACCCTGGACCACAAAACCTTAGTCTGAAGTGTACATTTAAAAAAAAATTGAGATTTATACATAATCTTAAAGCGGAATAAATAAACTTTCCATTGATGTCTGGTTTGTTAGGAGGACAATATTTGTCTGACATACAACTATTTGTAAATCTGGAATACTGAGCAAAAAAATCGAAATACTGAGAAAATCCACTTTTTCCTAATGAGTTTTCCAAATGAATTCTTAGCAATGGATATTACTATTCCAAAAGTAAGTTTTGATATATATACTATAGGAAATGTACAAAATATCTTCATGGAACATAATGTTTACTTAATAATGATTTTAGGCATAAAAGAAAAATCTATAATTTTGACCAATACAATGTTTTTTTTATTTATTTTTTGGCCATTGCTAGAAATATACCCCAGTGGTTAAAGACTTTTTTTTTTTCCGTTTTTTTTTTTTTTTTTTAATCCAGTGTCACATATACTAGTAGTTTATAATATTTAATAATTCTCACAATAAAACATTTTGTATAATATTCATTTTTTATAATAAGTAGTCATGGGTTTTACCATTTCAATTGAAAAAATGTTGCTGAAGAATTTTGAATACATTTAAGAGCATTTTAGAAAAATAGATTTAGGGAAAATAATGAAAAGTCACTATCAAATGAAGAAAGATCTGTCCTGACTCCTGGATTTGGAATATTTGCAAAACACTCAGACAATATATACAATACACATAAAAAATAACTAGACATGAATGCAGTGCAGACCTATATTTCGATTTCTTTCTATTCTGTATGTGCGCATCTGTCCAGATTACTGCTGCAGGTCAGCTGTGTATGACAGAACGTCATATGTCCATTCTAGCACATTTATTTTCTAAATTCAACAAGCGTGAGTAATCAGAGCTGTAGGGGAAAACGAGTGTGTGTATCGCTTGTAAATATGTTTCTAAAGCACTACATGTGTCTCATGTTCCCAAAATACTCTTCATGTGTGGATTAATGTTTCATAAAAGCCAGAAACCGTGAACGGAGGTAAAACCAGGGTCATTCTGTTTCATTAAACAGGAAAACACTTGCAGAAAGAGCTTGATGTTGTGGAATCCACACATAATGTGCAGTACAGAAGACACATTTAAGATAATTATAATAATAATACATTCTAAAATTTGAGTATTTTATATATATATATATATATATATATATTTTTTTTTTTTAACTAATAGCTTAACTGTATTTTTTCTCTCTAATTTCTTTTTGAAAAATCATTTAATTTACTGCAATTAATGCTGCATGCAGTAATGAATATTACATTTATTCTATTAAAATATTACTGGTTAGTAAAGTAATACATTTAAAAACAAACAAACAAACACATCTAATCTTTAATTGCCTTCAAACTATAATCTGCATTTTACCCAATAATTAATACTACTTTTAATATTTAATATTTATTTTTACATTTGTGCATTTTTACGCACACATAATTATACTAAATGTATTATGTATTCTTTGTCATTGTGCTGTAATGTATAATACTTTATAACAAACTTCATTTTTTTCCTATATTTTACTTATTGACTACAGTTACTGCAATTAATAAATAAAAAATAGATATAGTTTTGAAATTATAGAGAAAAAGAGAGAGATGATTTGATACATACATTGTTGCTATTATTTAATATTAATTTATTTTAATTAATTTATTTATTTGAATGTATTTTTATTGAATTATCTAATTCATACTACATAAAAATGCTTTATTATTATTATTATTGGATTATAAAAATCATGTTTATCAGTGTTGATCTTTTATTGCTTTTAAACCAGTCTGCATTTCACCCAAGAACTGATCCTGCTTTCAGTCTTATAAAGATGGCTTTGGTTATTTGTCCACCTAGATGTTTATTATTATTATTATTATTATTATTATTATTATTATTATTATTATTATTATTATATTTAAGACATTTTAACATTTGTGCATTTTATATCTTAATACATATACTAAATGTGCTATGCATTCTTAAAAATGCTAGTAATAAATAAAAAAAAAATCTCTAGTTTCTTATCAAAACTGCATTGCATTGAATAAAATCACTGCAATCAATCAATAAATAAAATATATTTACAAATTAGAGAGAGATGATACCTACTAGATATTGTTATTATTTTTATTATTTTTATTATTATGATTTAAGATAAACTTATTTTAAAAGATTATCTATTTACATTTTGCAGTTATCTGATTTACACTGAAAAACAAATGTTTTTATTTATTATTGTATTGTATATATATATATATATATAAATTTAAGAAATATAGGGAAAATAATGAAAATGTATAAACATTTATATATATATATATATATATATATATATATATATATATATATAAATTTAAGAAATATAGGGAAAATAATGAAAATGTATAAACATTTATATATATATATATATATATAAATTTAAGAAATATAGGGAAAATAATGAAAATGTATAAACATTTATATATATATATATATATATATATATATATATATATATATATATATTTATCAGCATTTCAACTAACAATTGATCATATTTTTAGTATTTCTTGGTTATTTAGAGTCCGTTCTCCTGCATCTGAAGTGTTCAAAGGCATGAAAATGAAATTCAGCAATGTGTATCCTCTGCAGAAAACGCCAGGCACACATCACGCCATGAATTCAAAACAGAAGACACCAGGAGGACTGCATTTCTTACCAGACATCCATCTACCTTTAAGAAAAGATTATGTCTACGCAAATGTTTGTTAATTTTGGAGCACGATTAACAATCTGCTCTCTGCTCACACTGTCTCTCAGCGGCTGTGGAAGACTCTGTTGACTGCTGAAGCGTGACATTGACTGGAGAATCAATTCAGCGTGTGTCAGCTCACAGATTTCTGCTTCTTCTGTCTGAATCTGTGCCGCTGAGATCAAATGAAAGAGACACAGGCTCTGCAGGAGCTCTTACACTCATCCAGACAAACCTGCTTCTGCTTTAACCTCGCTAACTACTGCGAGAAAACATCTCTGAGTCAGAGTTCACAGAATAAATATACATGTGCAAATAGAGAGAGAGAGAGAGAGAGAGGTATCTACATATATCATAGGCCTGATTTATTTAACATTTGTTTCCTAAAACTTGATGCAAATTCATTGGTTCATTCTGGCTGTTTACACAATCTTCTGATTTACAAGATTTGTGAAATGGAAATGTATGCACATGTATTTTTTATTAGGCAATGCTTCATCTGCATATTTAAACAACATTTCTGAAAGTATGCAATGCCTTACAAATATTGTAAGGAAAAATATTGTATTCCCATTATTCTTAAAGGTTAAGCATATATAAAGACTTAAGCATGAATAAAACAAAAACACATTTTAAATGGAAACTCATTGTAATGCACTACAAGTGTGATCTTTTCACTAGAGGGCAGCATGTGACCTGCATGTGCAGTTTGACTGTTCGTGTAGAAATACCTTTTGAACTGAAATGAATGCGATTGAGTGAATGATGACCTCCAGATGAACCGCATCTCTGGAGAGATTTAACACAAGTATTCCTGCTGATTACATGCCACACAAACCTGAGCACTGAAAACAGCAACGGCAGATTGGCTTGTGTGTGTGTGTGTGTGTGTGAGATATGGACGTGTGAAGACACACGGGACGCTAAATGAGGACCATTTTGTGTTTACAACATTTCATGAAGAGCAATAAACCCAAAAACCTGCTGTTACTTAAGTGTCCTGCTCGTTTCATTTTATATCCTAATTCGAATTAATTGTGCTTTATTTCATCTTTGTTTTGTGACTTATTAAAGAAAAACCAAATTAATTGGTCAAAATATTTGAAAAACATTTTCAAGGAGAATATATATGTCTTTCACAGACATTATATGTAAAAAAAAATATATATATATATACTTATATCTGTAAAACGTTGAGGTTAAGGTAAGGGTTAAAAGAAAAGAAACATCCCAGGTGAAAAACAAGTGCACTTGTACTTAAAGTGCTCAATTGTCGTGCACTAATTTTGTACTTAATATACTAAAAGTTATACTTTAGTACTTCTTCAGATAAACTTCAAAAGATCATTTAAATGTACTCAACAGAGCTATTTTGAGACACAATGAATATGAACTAAAATGTGTTTTTAACATACTATCTTTGTGTTTATAAATGTATTTAGTCTCCACTTGTAGTATACTTGAATCCATCTTTCATACACTAGTACTCTCAAGTGTAGATGATCTTAAGTTTTTCTTAAAAAGTACTAAAGTAGCATTTTTAGTGTATTAAGTACAAAATTTGTGCACAAAAATAGAGCACTTTAAAGTACATCATAGGAGTGTACTAGTTTTTCACCTTAGATGAGGTTAAGTATATATATATATATATATATATATATATATATATATATACACAATATAAATAAGCTAGCAAAGAACACACACAGATGTGGTTTTGGATTTTGGAGCATGGACACTTCAGGCAGAATCCCGTCAGACTGTTCCCAGCTCTCTGCTACTGTGTCTCCTTGTCCTCCCGTTTCACTGTTTTGTTTCTGGGTTCCTGGTTTTGGCTGCGTCGTCTTTGCAAACTCAATCAGCGGCCATTTTGCTAAAATATCCCACTCGTCCTGAAAGTCCTGAAAATCCCAACATTTTCATTTGTATCACTTTAACTTGAAGTTCACATTATATGCTTACTAATAAATGCACATTCAAAAATGTAATATCCAGTTGGCGCCGATAGCTTAGTTGGCAGCGTTCCCACATATAACTCTAGTGTGTTGCGTGTGTAACGATTTCGAATCCCAGCTAAAGGACTTTCCCAATCCCTTCCCAGTTTGCTTCGTGTCTGCTCTACCCTATCCTGTCTTAATAAAGGCAAAATGCCAAAAACAAGTCCTAAAAAATATAAATAAATGGAATAGTCACCCATTTCATCTAATAAAAACAATAATAATAATCATAAAAAACACCGAGTCATTTACATAGCTGATTCAATTTAGACAATTTGAACTTGGCCGGACTGTTTCTAATAGCAGTCCCATGGCCCTCTACATTTTCTTTGTCTTTTCTTCCCCATCTTCTCCCTTTTGGTCCATTACGTGTGCCAGGAATTGTGGGCCCATGATTATAACCCAGCTAATTGGGTACAGATCCGAATTTTGGATCCGGCCAAGCGAGAGTTACGCAGCCAAGGTTCTGGGTCTCAAGAAAACTTGTACAAAAAGCAGTTCTTTTCACGCTCCACCACCAACCTACTCGCTCTGAAAACAAAAGGCTCCAGCCCCCATGCCAAGCCAATATTAGTCTATTGTCCGAATTAATTAGACATCTGTAATTGAGCGGCGCTCTGTGCAGTTTGTTAAGATTGACGCCGGGCTGGAAGCACGGTTGGGTTGGGATGGTGCGGCGGCAGTTTGATCTCTTCCTAAAGCAAGGTCACCAGGACACAAGAGCCTGCCGGTCGCTTTCAGCATGTCACGCTTAATGTGTCTTGTCAGTGGGCCTCCTGTTTTGGTATTTTTGAGGAATTCTTATTGGCCCTCCAGTTGGCAGCGTGTTTATTTTGGTATCGCACACTCAGGGTTTTGACTTATCGCAGGACACAGTCTGAAATATATATTGCGTGTAATAATGTGCTAGAATCATGGCTCCGAGCGGAAGGGGGTCTGAAGAAATGAAGGGAAACATGTATACTTGCATAATGTGGACTTATCTGTCGCTATCAGATAAGTACGGAGGCCCTAAAGGGATATGGCGATGGTAAATAAATAAAAAAACGAGATGGGGGAAAAAATAAGTTTCTCATGGGAACGCAGTAATGTTCCTAACACGATTTCTAATAGAAAAACTGCTTACTACTTTTGCAAGAGAATCCAGAAAATGCAATGTTTCTTGGGGGAATGCAATCGTTTTCCAAGAATGCAAACGCATTCGCCTCCTAGAGACTTCTGCGAGATTTCTGCTCAAAACGACTTTATATTCACTCTGTTGTTCGCTCCTTTCGGTTCCCCATGATTCTGCACCTGCTCAACCATTAGCCACGGCCAAACACAACATCCAGTTGTCCTGAAAAGCAAGAGGAGCTAAAACAACATTTTGCCTGCTGGCACATCTAATCAAATGAACGTTAAAGAAGAAAAAATGTCACAAAGTCTTGTCCTAAACGAGACGGAAGGTCCCAGTCGTGATGGATTGTAGAGATCTACTGATAGCGGCCTGAGAAAAACAGCCTCGCTCGTTAATCCTGCCAGGAAACTAGAGAGAAGAAGAAAGGGACCGTCTTCAGCCCTTTCCAATCTACAATAATAACTAGCATGGCTTGACGCTATTCTTAATCAAAGCCAGGCCTGGAAACCCACCGAACAAGTGACGGGACCTGTCTGGTTCCAGTTATAGGCCCACTGGAGGTAGCTCAACAGATGGGACCTTATCTACGGCTGTGATCGCTGCTCGCCACACATTCTTAGACGTCTCGGTAATGCCTCTGTTGTTAGCTAATGCTAACTTCACATTGAATTACATGGCGAATTAAGAGCACAGTTCCAAGCATTTGCTCTTACTGTCGGACTTCAAACAATTTGGTAACATGCAAAGTTGTTTCATAACAAGCCCACACCTAAAGAGTTCCTTCATTGAGCAGTTTATTGAGTGATGTTTCGAGAATATGGCCTCAAGTGATATCTGAGCTATAGCATAGGGTGACCAAACGATTTCTTCTTCCCAGGATTTCTATATTGCCTTCAATATCCAACGTTTTGGCCAATTTTGGTATGACAAAGTGCCGTGAGAGCTCTAGAGAGCAGACGGCTTCTTGTGCTTTTGAATCGCTCTCACAGTACTTTGATGTCATACACCGATCAGTATGCTCAAGTCGAAAAATAATACGAACACGTGTTTGCATCGCTTTGACCGTTCTCTGTAGATCCCACCTTCTCACGCATCATGATTGGTCGATTTACGTATAATGTCTGCATGTTATTGAACGTTTGTTCACCCTACAATTGCAATACGTTAAACGTAGCAAAACGTCACTTGGCTCTTTAGGTCCAAAAATAACAACCCGTAAGTGCTAATTGTGAGTAGAAATTACTTCTGCAGTATCTTCACTTGGAACTGAGGTGGATATGGTTTTAATTCAATTTTGAAAAACAATAATCAAACTCTCAATACAAATCAAAGACATACGAACAGAAAAATTCAGTGTTGCAACTTTTGTATTCATATTATATTCATTAGGTGGCTTTTCTCAGCAGTTATTTGCAGTTTAATGTAATTTACTGCATTTAATGGAATTTCATAAACATTATTCAATTAGCATTTAGGTAAATTACATGAGACCATTTTTATTTGTTATTTTTGTCAAATCAATTTGTAAAAAAAAAAAACAACAATGCAATTCATACAGTGACGAAGTCCGAACTCTCATGATATGAAGAATAATGAAGATAATGAAAAAAAAGAAATAATATTATTATTATTTCAAGCTTTTTATTATTATTTCTTAGAAAAAAAAATATATATATATATATATATATATTAAATAATTTTTAATAATTTAATTAATTACATGTACAGTTATATTATATGAGAAAATAATAAAAAATAATGTTAATAACTAACACTTTAAATTGTATTTACTTATATATGCATGTATATTTATTATTTATTTATATGTCTATTTATCTGCATTTATTTATTAATGTTTAAAACAATATTATTTAAAAAAATATTGTGCAACCAACACGCAGTAACATAAAAAATAATAATCAGGAAGTTACATAATAGTGATAGTCATGACATCAGTCATAATCTCTATCTGATTTTATATGTATGTATGTAGGTCCCCGTGATTTTGCCAAGTAAGACATGTTCCTGGATCAACATAACTGTCCAAAAGCAGATATTTCCTGAAAAGTTATCCCTCAGTTTTGATTGGTTAATTGGAATATTGTTCCAGGATCATCAAGGATGTTGATCCAGGAGCATGCTGAACTTGGTGAAATCACGCTCACCATGAATGTATTTGTTTAATTATTATTAGCATTTCTAATAAAAAGGCAAGATTAGGCTGTAAAATGTCTTCCCTTATATGTCATTGACTTATCTAGTTTACCATTAAACAACAACAACAATAATAATAATAAAAATGCAATATAAACTATTTTAATGGCTGTCATTAGCTGTCATTTGTCGTTCGTGAACATTCACCAGCTCATTACTCTTTCCTGACAGAGATAAGCCAAACGAGCCGTTACCTTGGCCCGGGTCACTGCTCTTGTCAGGGACCCAAAAATTTGTTAGCAGACCCTTAATAATAGAGAATTATTTTTACATGTTATTAAACCTTGTCACTCACGGAAATACCTGGAATAGCTCCCGTGTCGGAGCTCCGGTGAGTGAGCCCTGGAGGAGCGCCAGAGCTGCGCTGTGGGGGTGAGGAGTTCACTCTGGTGCTTCAGCAGGGACACACACACACACACACGATGACCCGCTGCTCTGACTGACACCAGCATTACTCCAATCTCTGTCTGTGATTGGTGGAATTGGTGACCTATTAGTTTGTGGTGTCACTCAGGAAAAGAAGAACTAATGGGCTGAGACTGCTGTGAATGTGACAAATATGCCTACATGTCGAGGTGTAATTTATAATAATTTATAATAATATAGCCTAAAATAAATAATCGAATTACAAAAAATTACATTATATTTAATATGCTTTTAGCCTAATTATTTGTGTAAATCATAAGACTACTTAATTGAATTATTTTAAACGTAGCATATGACAAATTATATCATGTGCTGCTTTTTATTATTTTTTTTTTTTTTGAAACCGTGATGGACTGCCATTTAATAATAAAATGAGATTGAAATAAAATAAGTAAAACAAATAAACAAAAAAAAAAAATAAACGAACAAACAAACAAAAACGGTGATATACTACCATTTAAAAATAAAATTATATTAAAATAAAATAAGTAAAACAAATAAAACAAGAAATAAATAAACAAACAAACAAAAAATACCAAAAAAATAAATAAAAGCAATTTTATTTAGCCTAGTAAAGATGAATCGTTGAAAAAAGTCGTTATTTTTTCTTCACGTACAAAAAGTATTCTTGTTTTTTTCATAACTTTACAGCATATTAGGATGTTTTCTGAAGGATCATGTGTCATGTGTCATGTGTTATCTATCTATCTATCTATCTATCTATCTATCTATCTATCTATCTATCTATCTATCTATCTATCTATCTATCTATCTGTTTTACAAAATAAACCCACAGAAGCATGTAAACCTCCTGACACACCAAATGAAATATAACTGAAGGACATTTGGTGAGTGAGGTCAGAGGATACTGGTGTTCATATAGCGTTGACAGAGCTGATAAAGTGAATGTTCAGAGAGCGGCGGCGGTGTATGTGCCGATAGACCTTTTGATTTGGACACACGTCACATGTGGAATCAGACTGAGTGCATATTGTCATCAAGATGTTTCGAGGTTTGTTGTCGCTGCTTTTGTTCTCTAATCAGTGATGGGAACCACTGCCAACAAACACAACAGTGACATTCTGGATCAATGCCCATGAGGGACAACTGCGACACTGGCAAATATTCCAAGAGCCACAGTACCTTACTATGTCCCAATACCATGCAAAACACATGATATATTGCTATAACATTGGTATAGTGTGTCGCACCATCTGATTCTGCCACTATACTACGGAACAGCTACAGCTCTTTTTGTAACGGTGGAATTTAGTTACTGTTAACTTTTTTTTGTATTGTATAACACAATCCACTGAAATACCGTGGTTGGACTATTCTTTTGAAGACACAGTAATTCAGGCCGAGGCCTTTTTATGGCCATCGGTGGTCACTTTAGGGTGTTGCGTGTAACCAGGCAATGTAAGAGGAGAGTTATTGTAACACTTCTGTCCCGTGGTGTGCAGCTGAGCTGGCAAACGTCCTGCCAGCTGTCACTATGTTCCTTTGTGGACAAGACCAATGGGACCAGTGCAAATCCATCGTGGAGACAGTGTGACGCTGAGACACCGACACACACACACTGCTGTAGAGAGGTCTGCTCCATGCTAAATACCTTGAATACACCGCAGACTTGTTTAATTCAGCAAGCAGGAAATTAAACAGGTTATAATAAACATTTTTGGTTGTTGGGGTGGGTTACTGGTAAAAACCAAACAATGTTATATAAAAATTGTGGATGCTGTGCTGGTAAACATTTAGCCATTCTCAAGACACTACACAGAGTTGGACCATTAAAGGGATACTCCACCCCAAAATGAACATTTTGTCATTAATCATTTACCCCCATGTCGTTCCAAACCCGCGAAAGCTTCGGAAAACACAATTTAAGATATTTTGGATGAGAACTGGGAGGCTTGTGACACCTGTCCCATACACCAGTGGTTCCCAATCACGTTCCTTGGAGGCCCACCAAAACTCCATGTTTTCCATGTCACCTTGATCAAACACACCTGATTCAGGTCATCAGTAGAGACTCCAAAACCTGAATTGGATGTGTCAGACGAAGAAGAAATGCATAATGTGCAGTGTTGGGGGGCATCTAGGAACTCGGTTGGGAGCGACTATCAAGCAAGTTACACTGTCAAAGTCCAGAAAAGTATGAAAGACATCGTCAGAATAGTCCGTCTGACATTAGTAGTTCAACCGTAATGTTATGAAGTGACGAGAAAACAAATATAATGACTTTATTCAACAATTCCTTTGTCAACTGTCTCTCCACATCACTCAAACTGCCTACACTCTTCTGTGTCAGACGCCCCACAAGGATGTGCTGTTTTCTTTCAAATCAAAGCATAAATACATGTAGAAACTGTACATCCTTGTGGTGTGGCTTGTTCTTGTGGCTTTATAACATTATGGTTGAACTACTGATGGCAGATGGACTATTCTTTCATACTTTTCTGGACCTTGACAGTGTAAGCTACTTGGCAGTCTATGGGACAGTCTCAAGACTCCTGGATTTCATCCAAAATATCTTAAATTGTGTTCAGAAGACAAACAAAGCATTTACGGGTTTGGAACGACATGGGGGTAAGTGATTAATGACAAAATTTTCATTTTGGGGTGGAGTATCACTTTAATTTAAATCATATGTTTAGTGAATTTGATAAGTTTAGCCTATTTGCCGAATTTCAGCTTAATTCACTAAAAATGGAAAGCTAAATTTTTAGCAAAAATTTAAACTTGCACCGTTACCAAAATAACAATTGATGGCTACTGTATAAGCACATCTCTAGATGATTTCCTAAATAAGGCATATATACAGCATTTGTATTGCAGGTGTAGACAGATTTTCAATTACATAATCAACACATTTTGAGGTCTGGAAAAGGTGCGTCTCAAGTGGAGACCCTTCATCTGGAGATGGGCGCAAGGACTAGGTGAACAGAAGTGTATGAATAAGCCACCTGACTGTGGTGTATAGCTTTACGGATGATTGCATGTAATGGTAGACAGTCTGATTGCAGCTGTCTAAGCAGGAAAATGTGAAGGAGCCACTAAAGAGACCTTTGCAGCATTGCAGATGCACTAAATGGAAAGGACAGTAGATGCACATGGATCCAGTTGCTATGTTTCCATTACCCCTTCAAACTGGAATAGCAAATAGAAAATAAATCCCAATGGAACATGTCAATTTCACAAAAACTCCCATATATCGTAAAACAAGTTTTTAGACTCACCTGAGGTGGCTTTTCAGGCAATTAGAAATATTTCACAAAACTGCACTGGAAACATTTTTCACATTTACAGGTCACCGGGCATATTTAAAAGTCACACGATCATTATTTTATGTACTATAACCTTCAAGAAACACCTCATATGTGGCCGATCTCAAGTATAAGACAATGCTTGTGTTTATACCAGACAGCACCAGACTGCATGTTTCAGAAGCGTCCTTAAAGTGGCTCTCCATGGTGTTTTGGTAAAGTTGTGTGCCTATGTCTCCTTCAATTAAAAATAGTAGCTAGAGCGGTGGCTGTGATATATGTAAACCTACCAACATCCAACAGTATGACCTATCGGGAGACATACAAAATTAGGTTTTAGTTGTATAACATTGGTTAATGGAAACACTGTAATTTCTCAACTGTTTTTGATTCGACATTTACAAAATATCGCAAAAGTTTTGCGCAAATCTGTAATGAAAACACAGCTGGTGAGAACAAAGAGAACAGCCAGACAAATAGTTGAAAACTTTTATCCAAACTACAGAAATAAGTTCAAGGTAGACAAGTCTCCTACGAATCAGACCCATGACCTTGGCATTGCTTGCACGATGCTCTTCTGTTTGAACTGTACTCATCATCTGCAATGTTCATGTGAAATTTTGAGTTCCACCAAAGAGACGTCAGTGAGTTTGAAGATTTTGAAAAGTGACTACCCGGGATGGGAGGGAACACAGAATTTAAGAAGATAGTATAGGTTAGCCAAGAGGGAGCCAGATGTAGTCTTGCATGTTAGCACCACAGCATTTATTTTGATGCGGGTGGCCACAGGAGGGGTATGGGAAGGGGGTTAGGTTCAGGAGGACAGGGGCTTTGTGCCTTATGATAAGTTATAGTGCATTCTTATCTGAGAAGGTCTCAAATAAGGTTATTAGCACTGTTGGTGGCATATCGACAGATATTGTCAAAGATCTTGAAGAAAGAGTTGTGAACGATGGCCACTTCACTCCTAATGTGTGACTTATATGAAAGTGATAAGTACAGATGGTGGAAGAGATGGGAACAGTCAGACAAGGAATGAAAACCAGCTTCCCTCGAAACACTGTACCTGCCCTCTTGCTCCCAATACTTTCCTTCTCCTTCAAGAGATATCCTTTGATCTTCTGTCTTGCATGATCTACTGACATTTCATCCTAGCGGAGGTAGTCTTATTAGACTTGATTCTTGAGTCAAAACTGATCCTGAAATAGAAGTATAATTTCTGATTTCATGTTTAGAGAAGCCTTACATCAAAATGTGTAGTTCAGGGTATGTCAAATCTTGCCCTGGAGGGGCAAAGCTCTGTAGAGTTCAGCTTCAGCCCTGATCAAACACATCTGAGCCAGCTAATCAAGGTCTTCGGGATCACTAGACAATCACAGGTAGGTGAGTTTCATCAGGGTTTGAGCTAACTTCAGGGCACCCGCCCTCCAGGACCAGATTTAGGGAACCCTGGAGTAGTATGATGTAAGGTCTTTTTAGGTACTGGTATCCTTTCATTTTTTTGCTGTGGTGGATTAGCTTAAAACAGGGGTTCTCAATCCTGCTCATGGAGATCTACATACTGTACCTGCAAAGTTTAGTCTCAACCCTAATCAAATACATCTGAACCAAATAACTAAGATCTTCAGGAACATGCATGCTTTGCTGAAGCAGGTTTGAACTGAAAAGTAGATCTTCACAAAAGGGTAAAAAATAAAGGTCAAAGGGCATCAAGTCTTAATGTGAGGGTGGAATTCAAGGTAGAGGCAGCAGTATCTGGAGACATTTAATGAAATAAGTCAGTGAAATATCGCAAGATAATTGTTGAAGAGGTCGAGGAGGGTGACATGGGCTGAAATTTGACCAGGTGACCAAGAATGAGTGGGAGGACAAGGAGTTGGCCTGAAGGAGAGACAGAAGAAATTAGATGAAGAAGTCGGTGTCTCTTGAAGATGATTGGCAAATATTGTAGACAAAGGTAATACCTTGTTGCTTTCCTGATTTAATGCATTGACATATACACTGTTAGATGTTTTTATCTAAAACACGCTATTTCAAGATACACACTTTATCACTACAAATGTTCCCTGAGACACAAACTAAAGCCTTGGCATTGTATGATGCTCTGCCAGCTGAAATTCAGCAGTAGTGTCCAATACAGCCCTATCCAGGCCACCACACTGCAGAAAAAAAACACACCTTAACTAACTAATAAATGTCTTCAGGATTACTAATTACATCCAGGCCTGTGTGGTCAGGCAGGTTGGAACTAAACTCTGCAGGATATAGGCCATCCAGGAGCAGGATCCAACACTCTCTGGTCTTCTCTTCACCTGAAATTTTGAAGATGGTATCTCTGATAGTCACTGCATGAAATTCAAAAGACCTGGAGGGTAAGATAAGGAATGGGTCCAATATAGATTTCAAAGATGATGAAATGCATGGAAATGTACCTCTGTTTTGACCTGAGGCAAAGGGAGTGTGAAGATTACAATAATAGTGATGCCTTCAGGGACTATCCAGGTTTCAGCGATACCAAAGGAGGCTAGATGCATCATTTTGGCAATCTGTGCTTTTTTCACACTGAGATACGGTTTCTTTGGACTCCCAAACCTTGGAGGTTAGAAGCTGGAATCCAAGAAGGTCTTAAGATTAGCAGCTGGGTAAGGGTTAAAAAGGTTAAAGGTGGAATAAGTTTAGCAGATAATATTGTCAAAGGTCTTGAAGAATGAGTTGTGAATGATGATCAATTTACTTTACTACACTCAGTAGTCAGATAGACTGCATCTTAAAGGTTCGTTAGAGTTTTTCTTTTATTATTACATTTAAAATATTATTTAATAGGTTAGTCATGAGAACCTTTGTATTGTATATCAGCCAAACACTGATTGATGAACTGATTGTATACAGTAAATATAATAATTCAACCAACTAGTCACAATGTTTTTGATTAGTGAAGTTTTTTTTCTTCTTCTTGCTGTCAAATTTCAATCAACGGCTGAACTGGTTGTCTTTTTGATCCTTCCCCCACCGCCCAACAATCAATCATCTCTTAAACTCTTGACCGATGTGACTCCTCATGTAGTTCTTAGTTTCTTCGGATTTCGACATGTAGCAGAAGAAAATTAAGAAAAGTTGTACAAGCAAAGGCCTAGGGAATACTAGTGATGCCAATATCTAAAAGTGCTTTTGCTGGCCTCCATCACTGTATGTCAAACCTCTGGCGCAATTACACTGCAATAAATACAAATGAGCGACAGATGACATGACATTGTGACATATTTATTGGCTCAGACTCCTATACAAACTCCAGACCTCCATTAGCTCGCTCTTAGGATGCAGCCGGGCTTTTAAGACAGTCATGGAAGTGACATTCACCCTGACCTTTGCCCTCATTTGGATTTGTTGAGATGGTGGTCACCCATGGGAAAGACTGTGACTCCATTAAGTGTTCCAATCAGGGAAATGCACTCAGATGTGTGTGTGGGGTAGAAAAAGACAGACGTTAAGAGAGGAAAATTGCTTTGTGTGTCCATCTGTATCTCATTTTCGGTTTCGAAAACCTTAATGACATTAATGTTAAATATGATTGGAGCAATTGGTGTACTGAAGGTTGCTTTGGGTAACTTATGCTAAGTAATGTTTAAGTTTATCGTAAATTTAACATTATTGTACTGAAATAATAATCTCAGTGAATAAAATCTGAAATGGACATCTGAAAACAATGTACCTCTCTCTCTCTCTCTCTCTCTCTCTCTCTCTCTCTCTCTCTATATATATATATAATAAGCAATTTCATTGCATTTTTCTTCACAGTTGCACAAGGAATTCATCTTGGTAAGACTCACTGCAGCAGTCTGTAAGTCTAGGATAAATTAAACGACTCAAGTGCAGCTCACTGTAAGGTTTTAATTTCTAATAACTGATGTCTTCATCTTAACTGATGGACTCCTTTCATTAAAGATTAAAGGCGAGCAGTGAGCTAATGCATGGTAAACTCGGTGGCCTGGCCTCAGTGACCACTGCGTCATCGCTCAGCACCGCCACACAGCTAATGAGCGGCTGCCTTCAGTACAAATGAGAAAATTGATGACATAAATGGTCATATTTCTGTTGCTGATAGACAGGTGACCCTCGGCCCCCTGGGAATGACAGTCAGCATGAGGCCAGGCAAAGAGAGGGCCAATCCATATCGTCTGCAAGTTATTAGCCTTTGTCTTCTACACATAGATTACACTACACATACACATCTTTCTCTCCCTTAAACACTTTAGACAAATCTCATTTAACTTGGTAGGATTGTGGAATCCCATAACAAAAAAATATAATAATAATAATAATAATAATAATTAAAAAGTTATTTACATGAAATGCATGCTTTTTGTTAGATACTATAAAAAAAAGAAAAAAAAGACAAGGACAGGGACAAAAATAAGTACTGTACATACTGTAACTCTCCTCAAAGGGGTCATATGATGCAAATTCAAGTCACAAACCCAAAGAGATATTCTTTATAAAAGTTAAGAGTCAACCACGCCCCCCAAAACACTTTGTTTAAACACACCCCTACATGTCTATAGTGATGCGTGGGTCGGGTTTCTTTCCAACCCGTGGGTCCCGCTTTCATGAAATTATTTGGCTTGCCCTAGCCTGCCCTGCGAATAAAGTACAATTTCTTTACCCGACCCGCCGGGTCCGCGGGTAGTGATGGTTCGTTCGTAAATGAATTGTTCTTTTTGAACGAATCTTTTAGGTGAACGAAGCTTTGTGAACCGTTTCTTCCTGTCAAAGAATTACTCAACCTCGAGCCAATAGCCTTCGAGTATGAGACGTGATGGATCATGTGATTTGTTGAATGTAGTGAAAGAATACGCCCTTCACTGAACGAGTTTCGTACACTCTGAACGAGTTGAATGAATTGGTACATATGTCGTTCATGACTGAATTAAAATGAACTGGTACATAGCCAATCTCGTTCGTGAATGAAATTAACTGGGAACATCACACAAGTTATGTTGCTACGTAGGACTTCGTATTGTAACCTTATCAAAGAACCTAATTAGATATGAAAATAGATATTCCAAATATTTAATTTAGGGAATTGCACGCAACATACATGTTTTTTTATTTTATTTAGTTTTTAATGACCCGCCCCAACCCGCCGCGCAAATAAAGTGATTATTTCTTTACTTGCGGGTTACCTGCCTAATGTCTACGTCACAATGTGAGAAGATTTGCATAATGCAACCCAAATGTTCAAGCAAAGAAAGAAGGCGTAACTTTGATTTTCGCTGTAGTACTGTTGCTGCCGCCATGTTGTGGAGACAGACGCTGTGTTTCGTTGTGCAATGCATTTTATGGAGGACTGTTTCCCAATTTGACGGCTGTTCTGAATCAAAGTCTGTAAGTACATTTATGATTTGCCACTTATGATTCAAATGCGAGTTCCCCCTGCTTTGCACATTTTGTATGTTTCTCTTATTGCTTCTATTCGATTGAAGTGCCCTGCGAAGTGGACATCACAGCACATGATTCTTGTTCGAAGCGAACATATATGTTCCATTCAAAGTTCATTGAAGTGTGCAAGATGTGAATTTAAATTGTATTTATTTACCGAGGTATATGATGTCACATTTGTCTGTGTGTGAAGACTGAATGTTCCGAAGTGAGGTAAACTTTTATGTGTAGAGACCATCGGAATACAGTTCATGCACGGAGCTCACTTCTAACAAGCTGATTATCTGAATCAGATGTGTTAACAAAGAGAGATGTGCAAAATATGCAGTGCAGAGGGGCGCAAGGACTAGAATTGAGAACCGCTAGTTTAGAGTATACTTTCTGTTTGTAATTTCTCTGAACACAAATGCAGACATGTTTATGTGGCGCGATAAAAGGCATAAAAAGACGGTATAAGTCAATATAATCCGTAATTATGTCCCAACTCTATGCAACAAATGGCTTTTTTTTGTCTCGTTTTGTCGATGTTCTGACCGGAAAACGCCATCACAGAATAGTTAGTAAGGGGCATAACATTTCCATCACACGCTTGACGCATTCAGCCAATCACAATGCACTGGTAAGCTGGCCAATCAGATCACACCTTACTTTTCGGAACAGTGAGCTTTGTAAAAAACAACACTTTTCAGAAAGGCAGGGCATAGAGGATAAACACTAATGTACATTATGTGGAAAATAATGTGTTTTTTAACTTTAAACCACATAAACAGATTGCATTACACCAAATGCACAAAATAATGTTCTTTTTAGCAACGTCATATGACCCCTTCAACATGGTGCATTTAGTCATTACCAATCCAGACTTTTTGACTTTCTTGACTATTTGCCGAATTAAATTTGAACTGAATGTGATTTTCATGCACATCTCGTCAGTAAAGGTATTCCTTTGATTAGTAGTTTATATCCAGCACGTGTGTTCAGATCAGGGTTGCCAGGTTTTCAAAACAAAACCTGCCCAATTGCTTCTCAAAATTAGCCCAATCACATTTCGTTCCGAGCAATAAAATACAAGTTTTTTGGCGGGTTCCCTTGGTAAAATTCACATTTTAGGGGCTAAATATCACATTATTGGGATTGGGATCGTTTCGACCAGCGGACATGGAAATAGAACCGTGGACTTGGCAACACAACAAATTTAGTTTGCAACAAAATAGCACATTTTCACAATTTATCAGTTCAACTTTGTTAATAAACTTGTTACTAAACCTTGTTACTAGATGTGTGGCATATTTGCCAATCTTAACAACTCATCCCTTTTATGCAAGATATTTTCAGAAAGAATTATCAATCAAATAAGTTAATAAATACAATTTTTAAATGGGTTACCATAAAATGAAATATAGTTTTGATCAGTAACTACAACCCTACGTTTTGGTTCCAAACCTGCTAGCTTCTATTGAGAACTGAAAATAATCTAAATGTGCAAAGTCTGTTATGTTTTTTGTTGTTGAGTTGAGTTGAGTTGTTGTTGTTGTTTTATGTATAAATTTGTATTTAATGTTGATGCTTATTGAACATTTGGGTAACACTAAACTTAAAGCCTTTATGTATAAAACATTATAAATGTATTCATAATGTGGGTTGTAATGCTTTATATCTTTTCATAAATAATTGTAACCAAAGTTAAAATACATTATAATATTTGAAGGTTTTATGTATTTTTGAAGGCACTATACTTTGTGTTACAAGGCAAAATGAATGCATCGAAACTACCCCTTTTCTGAAGAAAGAACTACTTTGTGCAGTATTCATGGAAAGTGCCATTCATACACACTTTTTAAACCTGCCCAGGGGTAATCAAAACACAGCACTTATCCTTCAAACCTTTTGCGCTTCCCATCTCGTGCCTTTAACCAATTGTTTGTAAATGCTTGCGTTTTAAATTCTTGAATTTCACCTTGCCTTACATGCATTGGCGATCCACAGGAAGAGGACCAAACGCCACGTCTGTCAGGGCTGACTTTAAAAAGGGGTTTTATTGTCAATATACAGAGCTTTCGGATGACGTCACCATGGGATCTAATCCCATCAAAGGCAGGCTGCAGTGGTCTGGAGATGGTGGACGAGGCTTTTTTTCACGCCGTCTGGAGACTCAAACAAAGCGCATATGGTGCTAAAGAGATGAGATGGATAAGACGCGTGATGGGGTATAGATAAAGACAAAGGCTTATGGGAAGGGAGTACTGTTTGATTTTCAGGCCAGGGTGTAATAAATAGTCATCAAATAGCTCCCTTGCAGTTCTACAGCATGGTTGCCCAACAATATAGAGTGAAATACATGCAAACAAATAAAAAAAAACATTGGCTTATACTGTGATGGCACCTGGGAATCTACTAGAAGATGAATTCAATGATTAATTATCAATAGGTAGAGAACAAAAGTAAAAAAATTGGGAAGAAATATAATGGAATTGATAATGAAAGCAAGGCATGTACAGAGAGCATCAGATTGTCCTTAACATGTCATATCTGATATTAGGAATCACAAAAACTAAACCGCATTTGTTAAAAAATAAATAAATAATAATAATAATTGGATTTCATTAAATATCTTGTGTGTGTAATTAAGGAATTTGTGTAAGTGGTTCATTGAAATCAGTTAATGCTATTATAAAATAAAATAAAAAGGTACCAAAATGAATATGATTTTCATAAAATCTTTCAAAACATTAAAAACATCACCCAAAAAAATGAAAATCCTCTTATAATTTACTCCCCATCCTGTTCCTCCAAATCTGTAACTTTCTTACTTCTCCAGATACTGTATTTTTATGAATGCTTCCACGCTTTTTGCCCATACAATAAAAGTCAGTGGGTTTTATCATATGACCAAAACAAAGCAAAAAAAAATTAAAAAAAATAAATAAAAATACAAATAAATAATTAAAAACATATCTTGTGGTCTGAAATGCATATAGGTTTGGAATATATATATATATATATATATATATATATATATATATATATATATATATATATATATTTGGTCATCATTTACTCCAAAACTCCATAAATAAAACTTTTTGAAATGTTACACCTCCTATATTAACGCTGGACTCAGTCAAGTCACGTTAACTAAACCACTTCCCACACCAGTCAACCTAGACTTCCAATATTAGCAGCATTTCACTTTCTGTGTTCTCCAGAACTCTTCCTTCTCAATGGCACATTGTTTATTCGCTCTTTGATTCATTTTACAGGCCAGATGTGACCGCTTGCAGTTAATTTGTTTTCTGTGCAACATATTTGCACAGAGCTCTGCTTGTGTGCGTGGGAAGCTTTTTGGCCATGGCCGCTGTCAGACCGGCCTCTAATGAATCCCATTAAATCATGCACTTTGTCATTACGCTGTCTTTAAGAGCCAGGAACTCACTTTGGCTTTACAAGTTTGCAACCCCCATTGTGAGCGAATGCCACGTTGAGGAAAACAAACTACTTGACATCAGTGGACTCCTGCAATACAGAAGAAGAGAGAAATCTATCAAGTGTCTTCTCACTTGGCAAACAGCCATTCGAAAGTTTGACACGCGAGACTGCTTTTGCCAAACTTTGAGTTAAAGAGCACCTTCCAATGTCTACAGCAAGCATAAACACATGGAAGGCCTGGATTCATCTACTTGTCCTCTGCCAAAAAGGGTAACGTGTGTTTAGAGAACGGCTCGGATAAAAAGGGTGGACTTTACACTGAGCAGACCAGCCCAATCAATCTTTTGGCCCACTACTTCCCAAAAGCTTGTCTCGACTATATCCTTCAACTTAAAAAAAAAAAAAAGAGAGCAAGAGTGCAAGATAAATTTGCTGATGATGTCCACTATTGTGGATTTTCCCAATCTTGAGGCACATCACAGCATGTTTTGTTGGCTCTGCAAATTTCCCCAGCAGTACGGAGAAGATCTGATGTTTGGTAATACTGTGGACACTCCACACAAACAGATCCCTTGATCTCCAGTGTTCAGAAGTGTTTTGGTTCTGGGGCTGGAACATGGCCTAGACATCAACCCTTTGGCTGAATTTGGCGTGAATCCTATGCACCAGAGTTGCAGAGATGTCTACATCCGTGTTCTTAACTCTGGAGTCTGTGGAACCCCTGAGGTACACTTTCCAGCAGAGTTTATCTCTTGTGGTTGGAAAACAACTGGTCTAAATGATAAACCTTGTTATGAAACACTCTATCTTGGTACATATCACAAGGTTCGGGTTGAGTTGGGCTTCGGTTTGGGGTTGCTCTTGTATTTAATAATCATACATAAATGAATTGTCTGAATGTCACAAGATCTTTTGCAAAATTAGGGTTACAGGTCTTTCCCAAATGGTGCTCCTAAATTCTTGCTGTCCTCCGAGTCCACACATTAGTGCCAGAATCTTCCTCCAGCTTGTCCTGCAGCTTCCTTGCAGTCTTCCTCCAGCTCCAGGTTAGTGATGTAATGCTGCTTAGTGTCAGGTAGTAGTTTGCTTTTGTGAAATCCCATGAACCACAGCTGTAGAGTTCAGGAAAATTCCTAATTGACAGGTTTAAAGTTGGGGTTGCTTTGCACTCATGACGCACCTATCTCAAAATGTCAAGTGCAGCAACCCTGCCTTTCCTGGAGGGCCGCCTTCCTGCACGGTTTAGCTTCAACCCTAATTAAACACACCTGTACCAGCACCTCCAAGCCTTCAGGAATAATTTCAGAATCCCACATAGACTGACTGTGGTAGTATTTTGATCTGGAATCCCATGACCCAAAGCCACAGTGTGGCTACACATTTGACAACCTTTAGATTGGAGTTGCTTTTGGACCCATAGCGCTTTTCCACCTCTATTGTGGAAACAAAAACAGCTAAACTACTACATCATACACATTCTAGCCTACTATTTGTGTATATTAATTTATTAAGTTATGCTAGGTTAACAGTTGCCATCTCTGTGCATCTCCGTCTCTCAAAAACCAAACCAGCTCTCTGCCAATAGTACGCTAATAATTTAGAAACCTCCTTTCCCCTGATGTTGAAGTTTGTTCATTTCACGAATAAAGACTGTGTCTGCTGCTGCTGTTACAAATGCAACCAGGAAAAAGACCCTAGGGGGAAATTGGTTCTCTAGGAACCTACCTTGCTGGCTAGTTCCTAGAACCGAGTTCTTTAGAACTACATGGTGCAAAAGGCCCTATTGTGAACTCTTTTCTAGTGGAATAGAGGAACCAATGAACACCATGACCATGTCCCAAATGTTGAATTCTCTAGTTTTTACGCTAGTGATGTAGTGCTGCTATCAAATAGTAATTGATTTTACTATTTGACTATGAAATCCATGGAGTCACACTGATGTCTAGATGCTGAGTAGTAAGATTCACATTTGACAACTTTAGACTTGGTCCTGGGTTGGCGTTGCTTTGGGTCTCAAAGAATATGGTGCAGAATGTGCATTGGAATTTCATAAGAATTACAAAAACAATTATTTAATGTATAGTCACACTCCCGAATGAAACCCTAAGGATTGCAGTCTTCCTCCAGCTCCAGGTTAGTGATGTAATGCTGCTTAGTGTCAGGTAGTAGTTTGCTTTTGTGAAATCCCATGAACCACAGCTGTAGAGTTCAGGAAAATTCCTAATTGACAGGTTTAAAGTTGGGGTTGCTTTGCACTCATGACGCACCTATCTCAAAATGTCAAGTGCAGCAACCCTGCCTTTCCTGGAGGGCCGCCTTCCTGCACGGTTTAGCTTCAACCCTAATTAAACACACCTGTACCAGCACCTCCAAGCCTTCAGGAATAATTTCAACATTTACTGTACGTAGATATTTTGGAGCAACTTTGAGCTACACTCTGCCTCAAGGAACACAAGCACACAACGGCCCATTTAGAGACAAACCAGAGCAGCTATGTGTGCGCGTCTGCATTAAGAGTCCCTAGGAAACCCCTGACACAGGACCTTATACCCCAGTACACAAACTTTCCAGTCTGCTGTAAGTTTTTGGATAGACGTCAGACATCTCTTAAATATTGTGGAGTGTTTTCCTAAAGACAGATATCTAGAAGAAGGGCCAAGACACAGAAAAATACCAGTCATCTCGCTGGACTGTTTATCCTCTAACTCCACTGATCTTCTCTGCCTCCCTTAAATTCTCGACCTCCCAGAGATAACAAATAGAGGCAGTGGACAGTGATGATATATCAGAACCGAGGCATTTTCTCACAGTTTTCCATCTCTCGTCTGTAATGTGGGAAGATCCAGTGGGCCGTTTCTCACAGGTGCAATACTGAACCTATGATTCTGCAGTTTCTTTAATTTCGTTGATATTTGAGCTTCAGTAATTTTCAGTGAAATTACAGCAGTGACATATTTTGGCCGTAGACCACAAAACGCATTTTGGAAAGGAATGTTTGTTCTGTATTCATTTCTCCTTAAAGGATATTACAGTACATCATAAGCATAAGGGAGTATCTCGACCTCAGTAAGATCCAATAAGCCTTACACATGCCCCAAAATGGTCCCGAGTTCCATCCAAATTTCAAATGGAGCATAGTCCTAAAAATACTGAGTTAATAAATCTAAAGGTCAAATTAAGTCTCAAGTTCACATAGTTGTCCTAGCAGAGTACATAACACTAAATACAAGTTCCTTGCTAGGAAAGACATCGAGCTTTGGGTAACATATAAGTTTCTGCTAAAATTTAAATTCTGTTATATAAATATAAAATCTTTTTAATGTTGGTTTCATTGTCAGTAATCAAAACTCAGATAAAATAATAATACTATTATATATATAAATATATATATATATATATATATATATATATATATATATATATATATATCCAAGGCTTTGTTGATATTTCACACAAATCTGATTTTGTTTTCGAATCTGAACTTTTAGGACTGACCGCCGTTTCCTAAAAATAGACAGGTTTTAACTTTCTGAAATCAAGATATAAAGATAAATAAATATATATTTTTTTTTGACACGGGTCAAAAGGCCATGATTGATTCGCATCACTAATAAAAATATTACATGAATAAAATTTTAATTATGTAAAATAAATATAGAATAATATTAAACTTATACTATATTAATTAATCTGTCAAATTAATCAACTTTAATAGTGACGTCTCAAATGTTTGATAAATCAGTGATCAGATTAATACTTTTTAATATGCAAGCAAACAACACTTCAAGTGTTTGCTCTTTTTTTTTTTTTCTTTTTTTTTTCATTCCTGTACTTATAGACTTGTTTATTTATTTATTTTCTTTGCTGGGCTGAAAAAAAAAAAAAAAAAAAAACGTAATTATACTTAATCTCAAAGGACATAACTATCTGAAAAAGAGATTCATTATTATCATAACCCCAAGTGTTTGCTTAATTTGCTGTGGTTTGATTCCTTTTTATTTTTTATTTGAATGTAATTTATATATATATTTTTAAAAACTTTATTTACCCTTAATCAAATTTAAAGACTTAACTAGTTTGTGACAGTCTCAGAAACGGCAACATTTTAATGAAACTATTAATTTTCCCCTTCTCTGGAGTATTCTCTAATCCTCCTCTCTCTCTCTGTCTCTCTCTCTCTCTCTCGCCCGCTCTCATTCCCGCTCTGTGTCAAACACACAATAGATCTCCTCAGCATTAGTCCGTTTGATGTCTGCCATGAAAAGGAAAGCCATCGCCCCTGTGTCACTCTTCTCTGTCTTTTATTCTCTTGTTTTTACTTATTTATTTGAGGCGTCTCACTCATCGCTCTCTCTTTGAGCTGTCCCCCCGGCGCCCTTTCCCAAACGGAGCTTACCGTCTTCAATCAGCACTTCCCACTCACTGGGACCATCCGGTTTTCATGTGCCTCAGCCCAAGTGGCCTGAAAATGCCTGGACGTGAGGCCAGAGACCCAGAATGCATCCACGGTATGATATAATTACACAGATGACAGTGGGAACTTCCCTCCACAACCTGAGCGAACGAGATTTTAGGGAGGAATTCGCCGTGAATGAACTGTGGGCGCTGATAGTGTTGTTTATTTGCATACGCTGTCTGTCTGTATTGCTTTAGCACCTGATCCATTAAAGGAATTATGCAAATCAAGAAATGGTCCAAACCTCATGGTTTGTGAGCACTAAGTGGCGGAGGATGCAACAAACACACATACTGGGATACTTCCTGGGACAGTACAGCATTTGAGCGATATAATCAGCTGAACTGTTCACTTGAAATGCAGAAAATCCCTCCTGACCACACAACACATCTGGATATGTGCTGTTGATGAATTACTGCTGTCACGATAACTATAACATGTAGACAAGATGCAGGCCATAAACCAATTACATAAGCGACATAAAGTAAATCTGTTGATTTTATTTGCTTTTCTTTATTTATTTGCACGGGAAAGACTTTGGCCTGGTTTCACAGACAGGGTTTAGACTAAACCAGGATTGGGCCATAGTTAAATTAGGACATTTAAGTCATTTTTATAAATGTGCCTTAGGAAAAAAATACACTACTGGTGTCCATCTTGAGACAAAATAAAGGCATTGATATATTTTAAGATCAAGTTTCTTTCAGCTGAAACAGCTCAGACTTACATTTTAGTCCAGGACTTGTCTTAAAGGGTTAGTTCACCCGAGAATGATAATTCGTCCATCTTCTACTCAGCCTCGAAGCATCCTATGTGACTTTATTCTTTCAGAATAACCCAGTCGGAGTTATATTAAATATTGTCCTTGCTCTTCCAAGCCTTCAAATGGGGTGAGCAGGTGTTTGTTGTCAGCAGTTCAGAAGACGTGAAATAAAGTGTGCACATCTGTAAAAAAATGTCCTTCACACAGCTCCGGGGGGGAATAAAGGCCCCTTGTAGCGAATTCATGCGTTTTTGTGAGATAAATATCCAGATTTCAAACGTAATAAACACTTTTTTTCTAACATCTGCTGACTGTGGGATGCGGAAGACGTCAAACAAAAAGCCCAAAACAGCAATAAAAACAGAAAAGCAACCCCCCCCCCCAAAGAAACAAAGAACGAACAAAGTTCATATGAGTAACCTAATAATTTTAGGGTCTGCTACAGATGAGGTGTCCTGGAAACATTATTTAAATTACATGAACAATTCTATAAATAATAATAATAATAATAATAATAATAATAATACATATTAAATTAATAATAATACTTTCTGTAAAACAAGATTTTGTAAAAAGTCATGTTTTTGTAAAAAGTCTAATGCTGATCAAGGCTGCATTTATCTGTTATGAAATATTATTACAATTTAAAATTGTTTTCTATTTGAATGCATTTTTAAATCCTCCAGAAATCATTATAATATGCTGACTATTTGTTCATATCCATATAATTATTTGCAAAAAAAAAAAAAAAAAAAAACACACACACAATCTGTGCTGGAGTACACCAGCTAGACATGTTGCCTTCAAAACCCTGTTTACATGAGTTTGCCAAATGACTCATTCATCTTCTGACAGCACTCCTCTGAGAATTCCCGAAGAACATTTCCTTGAAAATAAAGTCATCATGACATATCACCATTTCTGTTGATAACAAATGCATAAAAAAAGTATATCTTAAAAGGTCAACATGTTGACAGTCTGATGCCGCTGTTATTATTCTGTACAGCAACTCTCTACATTCACAGAATACACTCCATCAAACCTAACTTTTAAAATCGGGTAACGGCACCAGATGGTGCAGTTTCCGAAAGCAAAAGCACCACATATAAGGGAAATCTTCACTGTTTACACAACTGACAGACACTGTTTATCATAGTCAACAGCTGTCAGAGAGGGCCACATTAGCCAGTAGCCAGCAAAAACGTGGCGGCCCATCAAGTTTGGTGGGCTGTGACAGATGGATTCATGGGAATAGCAGAAATGCTTTACCATTCAGCAAAGAAATATGTCCTCAACAAAAGAAACAAAACAAAAGTGCAATATATATATATATATTTTTTTTTTTTTTCTTGAGGAAGAACATTACAAAACATGAACGCGAGTTAGTCTAAAATAATGAAACATTGGACTTCACTGTATGGGAAAAACAAAACAAAATGAAAACTTCCAAAGCTAAAGCTTGAGCTGGTCCCAAGATGAGACAAGACAGCAAAACAAGACAAAACCAGACAAGACAAGAGAGCAAAACAAAACAAGACAATACAAGACAGCAAAACAAAACAAAAAAAAAAAAAAACAAAAAAAAAAACAATACAAGACAGCAAAACAAAACAAAAAAAAAACAGAACAAAAAACAATACAAGACAAGACAGCAAAACAAAACTATAAAAAAACAGACAAGACAGAAAAACAACAAATCAAAACAAAACCAGACAAGACAAAACAGCAAAACAAAAAACAAACAAACAAAACAAAACAAAAACAATACAAAATAAGACAAGACACCAAAACAAAACAAGACAAGATAAGACAAGACAGATCCCCCAGTCCCCCACCCACAATATATTTTGTTTTCTAAATTACAAAACAGGATAATGCCGAAAAACCCTAACCCTAACCCTAACAAAAAAACATTCTATTGACTTTCATGTAGATATAAAAATAAATAAAAATCTCTAAAACATGCTAGTAATGTGCTATAAAGCTTTCAGGTCCATTGTTGCCTCAAACGAAATCAGTCGCATACGATGACCTACATTATATTCCTCAAACACCCCTCCCCAAAAATAAAGAAAGAAATCGTTTTTTTTTTTTTTTTTTTTAGCAGAATACAATTTTTCATTTGGTACAATATTTCTGTGCCAACAGAAATGCTGCAGACTTCCCTAGGACTGTTAAAAAACTTCTCACACCAGCCTGTAATGGTACACCGTGTCTTAGAGTAGATCGTGCTGTTTTTGTTGGAGGAAATATGTGGACATCTGGATTAATTCCTCCTTGTGTGAAGATTGGGTGGCACATGGAGGCTTTACTGACTCTGTGTAATGGGAATGGAAGGATGGGGTCATCCAGCTCTACAAAGATAATAGAAATATATGAGTTTCCTGTCATCTGCCATACTCCACACCCTCAGTCATGAACCATTCGCTGGCAAATTCTTCTACACCCAGAAACGGGATTTATCCAACCGTGTGTCTCTACTCCAGCAACTTCACCTCTAACTCTGAAAAAAATCCCTTAAGTTACTCCATATGCCACTGTTTGCTTTCAAAATCCATCTCACATTTTGAAACGATCAGATTAGATTCAGTTCAGCTGCACTTATTTGATTTAGCGGCCACTGACAAGGTAAAAAGGGCTGTGCTGACATTTGAGGTCAAGGTGGACGATGGTGCAAATACTTTTGGTGAAAATCAATTCCTTATTAGTAACTGAATCCATTCAGAGAGATATAACCAACAACAAAAAAACCTTTTCTGGCTTCTTGTTTGTGAAATCCTATCTGATAGTCGTGACTTAATCTTAGAAATATAATTTTATTTATTGTACTGTGTCTATGACTATTGTTTTTTTTTTTTTAATTGGTAGGAATTTATATCTCTCAAAAATCTGCCTACAATTGCTACTTTATTTCTCATAACTACGATTGTGACATTATATCACAATTCAACTGTCTCATAATTATCTGTTTTTGATTATTTATTCACTATAGTCTCATAATTGTGACCTTTCTTAGTTATTGTGAATTGAAAACCGCTACTTATTATTAGGGCTGGGCAAGTTAACACGTTATTATCGTGTTAACGCATTAATTGATTAACGGCAACAATTATTTTATTGCGCGTTAACGCAGTCTTTTGTTATTATAAAGTCCGTTGCTCACTGGCTCTGAATACACATACAGACAAATCATGGATCACATAAAAACTTTAATATCCTGGTAGTGACAAATGGCTTGTTTTATATTTAATTGAATTCATGTTATAAGTTGAGATTTAGGCTACAAGGAATATTTGAACTGCTTATTTGTTTAAAGTGTTTGCGAAACTAATGTTATTACACTTTTGTTCATATAGCAGTACTTTTAAATGAAAAAAGTGCACAATACACTACTTTTGAAGGCATCGTTAGTTTTGTGCATAACAATGCGATTAATTGTGATGAATCACAGACAATAATGCAATTAATCGTGATTAAACAATTTAATCATTTCCCAGCACTAATTATTATTATATATCGGCAATTATGTTACAGTCATTTTGACTTTACATCTCATTATTGTGATGTCATTTATTTCATTGTAAATGTATATCTCATAATTTTATAATAACAATAAATTATGCATAATTACATGCAAGTAACCCTAAAGTAGGTACACGCAGTTAATTAATATTACTCAGTACTTAAATGATTTAACTGTAACAAAAACACTTTAAAATGTTGTAAGTGTAAGTGGTTTTCTTTCATTTAACTGCAACTTCATTTTTTTTCTAGTTGTGCATTTGTGAATTTACGTGTTATAATTGTGACCTTATGATTAGCATTTCTTTTTACTCTAATTTTATGTGTTTTATTAATCGCAACTTCGTGTTACAATGTGAATTTATTTCCTATTTTAACCTTTATCTAACAATAACCAGTTTTTTCCCTTTACGTCAAAAAAGTGTTTTAATAACCGCAGTTGTTGTTTGTTTGCGTAAAAAAATAATGCATGGTAAAAAACTCATACAAAGTTATTATAATTTTTTATGTTTTCGCGTTAAAATAAAGAATCCACTTATCTTGCTGCAGTGGTTTTATGTTTGTTTATTAAAAAAAAAATAATAAATTGCAATAGTGGGGACCCTTTTCATAATCTCACGTAATGCCCTGCCTTCACCTATTACAATCAATTTATCATAAATAAAAAGCATCATTTCCTTTATAACTTGGACAGAGGCTCTGACAGAGAATTATGGGATTGCTTTATGCTAATACAAAAACAGGAGCAAGATCCCGAGGGCCTCGTGGAGCCGTTACAAATGTAAACTGGGAGGTTTTCCGTTACAAAACTAGTAGAATATAGATTTCCTTACCTCGCTGGTCAATAACACACCCGACAGATATATTTGAAATAAAAGAGGAAGTTCTACAAAACCAATCCCAAAAACAACAGGCTCATTTGGACTCCACGCATGAGAGACTTTGACTTGTGGTTTGGACTGAACATGGGCAGGAAAGATTTAATTCAACCCCCCCCCCCCCCCCCCCATCTCTTTTTTGGCACCGGACAAAAACTTTACAAAAGTACAGTTGCATTACAAGTTTGGCAATTCCATCTCTTTTTGAAATCTGTAATTTGCTGTAATTTGTGCTTTTATCTGCCTGATAAAACATGCAGAATGGCACTGGATATAATGGCCTCATTGATAGCATTTGAGATTAGGACTGGCCCATTACATTCATGAATGCTTTAATGATTTGGCAAGCACCGCCGAGTCTTGACTTCTGTCAGGGGACGCTCAGATTTTAACCCCAATCAAGAATCGCACATTGTGAAACTAAATACTTGCTTACTTTGCTTTATTTACCAGGGAGCCTTCCTGTTAAATATATATATATATATAGGTGTATATATTGATCTGTAGGTGGCGCTGCAGTATTTCTAATCACCTACTTGTAGTCACAATACCTGCACAAATGCAGACTCGCTGTCATGAGCAGATTTAGTGCACATGGAATAATAATTATTTTTAAGAAAAGAAACGACAACAACAACAACAACGACAAAACCTTTCTGTGTGTCTGTTAGGTCTTTCTGTTTTTCAGTTATTTTTTGTGTGATTTGGGGCTCTTTGGTTTTTCATAGCTTTTTTTATTCATACTAGCTGAAAGACAACAAGCAAATAGACTTTTAAACATTTATTTTATTGCACTTTATCTATTTGATAATGTAGAATTCAATTACAACATTTAAAGGCCTTCTTTTGTCAACAGAAGTTTTTTCTCAACTTCAGTAGTCCTTAAATACACCGAACGTTTACATTTTTATTCCAGTATATATTCGGAAGGCTTTTACAGAGGGATTTGTTCATATATCATTCGGTTTATTTTATTGTTTCACTTTATCTATTCGCTTATGTAGATTTCTGTTACAATATAACATTTTCAAAACACATATAACATTTTCCTCACATAAACCGTACTTAACAGTTTTATTCCAGTCTATATTCTGAAGGTTTATACAGAGGGATTTGTTCGTATTTAATTCACTTGAATTTATGCAACTGTTTTGTCTTTAAAGCATGGTGAAAAATTGTAATGGTTTATGTTCTTCTCAGAATGTTGATGGTATTTTCTGGTTTATGTAATGATAAAAAATAAAAACTTTTAACTCAAATATAATAACAAAATTAAATGAGAATTTTGAATCTGGCTTTATCCAATGTTCAGATTTATTTTCTTGAAATGTATGCATTTTAGACTATATGCTAGCTTTTCACAAGTATTTTAATCTTAAAAGTTTCCAATTCTTAATATAATCATTAAACTAGAGAATTATGGTGAGAATTATTTTGTAAAGTTTTTAAAACTCTTGTCATTTTTGTTCATGTATTTTTACCCTATCCACCCGGGTATATCTTTCTTTAAAAACTCACAGTCTCCTCTTAAACAACTGTGATTTCAATACGACGTGACTTATTCGGACCTCAAAAAGCAAAGTTTGAAACTTTATGCCCAGTTAACCCCATGAATAATCGTCCCGGCATAGTCTACTTTTAATTTAATTAACATTTATGAGATCGTTTAATGTGTAATGTTCTTATTAATGGACATGGATAGTTAAATTCTGTCTCCCATATATTGCATAATGAATGGAGGAGATCAGTAGGTCATTTAGGAATGAAAGATGGTGGGACAGAATTATTCACCCGCGTGTGAGAGCTAGCAGAGACGAGTGATTAGAAACGTGGATAGATGCCCAGATAAATGTTGGTTAAGCCATTATTCAGGCTCAGAGGAATGCCGAAAGGTGCCGGGAACAAAATTAACACATCGCACCTTCATAAATACAGTCATTGGCTGTGCAGTGTAATTATCGGCCTGTGTGGAAACTGTGCCTGCAGAAGTCCACATCATTGGAAAGTTCGATGCATTCAGTGTGTTTATTTATTTAAAATTTCACGTAATAAAACCATTTGGCATCTGACTCGAGAGGGGTACGGTGACATAACAGACTGCATTACTATTCAACCTGGATTTTTACTCGAGAGTCAAACTCGTACTTTTGACAACTATATTTATTTGATTCAGCTTCTTTATGCAATCTCAAGTTGAATTCGAAGTAATAATTAGATTTATATATATATGTGTGTGTGCGTGTGTGTGTGTGTGTTTTACTCCATTAAAATGTAAAGTTTATTAGAACATATACAATTTATAGGGCATTTAATGTTAATAACATTATATACTTTCAAACTATATTAATTCATGTTCAAGATACATAGATAATTGAATATAATTATTAAGTTATCTACATATATAATTATGAATAAATTCATAATGAAGAAATACATGTATATTTGTATGCAAACATGACTTCATTATGTTCCACAGTTTTTAATGTATTTTGTTTCATAGCAAACTATAAAAAAAAAAATAAAAAAAAAAATTTATTTGAAAGCAAGTACATTGAAAGAACTCACACAAATTAGTTGAGAATAACAGAAAAGACAAGACCCAGAAGTGTTTCTGTGGAATTCTACTAATTTGTTCTCAGAAAATATGGAAAACAATCCATAAATTCTTTCTGGCCATGTTACTTGGACATGCAGATGTGATTTTGTGTGCATGCATGCACTAGAGTATACAGTTTATTTTCTAGCCTTCTCAATTTCCCTTCATCTCTAACCACGATTTCAGGTGAATTTACTGAACAACCATTTCAGCAAGAGGTATTTCAGAGCAAACATGCCTAATTTTTACGCAAATTGGATTTGTCATAAAAGTTGCCACTACCTCTGATTAATGTTATTGTACTTTTACATCCTGCATGTGGTAAACAGAGGTTTATTTGTAAGAGCATTAGCAGTAATTCATAAAATGATGATCAAATGATGGAAAATAGTGTTTAATAGGCGTATATGCATTCATGCTCATTCAGGCATTTAAAAGAGTCGTGCTTGGATCAGTAGTTGTGTAATGCTACTCTCCTAGTAAAGTATGTTGGATTGTAGTAGTGTACTGTATAGTGTTTCTTCATTGTTTTTAGATGGCAGACCACTTCAAAAGTAAAACAAAAACACACAACCTAACAACCTATTTTCATTACGGGATCTTATGGGTGCTGTTTTCTTTTTTTTTTTCTTTTTATAAAGAAAACTTACAAGTATGATTGCAGCATGAAAACTATAAAAAATAGTAGCATTCTTCAATGTGCACATTAACATACTAATATGTGGGCTAGAATTAAATAGCCAGTAAACATACCTGCAAGTTGACTTGTAATATAGTTCACAGTGTAGGTGCATAATTAGAATAATAATAAAAAAACTTAGATGTAAATAAGTCCAATACTGTCAAACTTAAAAAGTATTAAATTGAAGGTGTGCCAATTTAGTCCCAAGAAGCATCTACAGTAAATATTATACCTGGACATACAATAGTCTAACACATTCATTTAAGTATACTTACTATATAAATTATACTCGAAAAATATATATTTTCAACTTTACTTAAATTCATAAAATGAACTTGAATAGTTATTTGATAATAACCTATCAAATGTAACATAATTTAATGTAATTCTTTAAACTGCAATATATAGTTTAAAATATATTTTTAGAAAATATACAAAAATATATTGTTAGAAAATATATTTATGCAAATATATTGAGGCATATTTTTTATATTTTCATATATTTTTAATTATATTTAAATGATAAATAAAGAACAAAAGGTTTTTTTATGTTTTAAAAATAATTCTTAGTTTATGTTAACTAATGAATTTACTAATTTTAACAAATGGAATGTCTCAGTTACATATGTACTGTAACCCTCTGTTCCCTGAAGGAAGGAATGGAGATATCACGATTGGCATGCAATTATTCCATCCAGCTACATCTGATCACAGCGTGAGCATAAAAAGGCAGCAGGTGCAATGCATACCAGGCTTTCACTGAGGAGCCAAGCCAGTGAACCGGCCGCTTAGCGGTGATACAGCAGTCTTGGCGATAGGAAGTGATGTCTCCATTCCCTCCATCAGGGAATGAGGGTTACATACATAACCAGGACGTTCCCTTTCAGTCGGTCACTCTCGATGTCACGTAGGTGACTGACGAATTGGGATCCTCTAGCAAAGCGCCATGGATGCTGCCCCTTCCAGTGCCCCGTGCGAGCACCTGCGCCCCTTTTTTTGGTGTGAGATGGGGCTTGCAACAAGCATTTAACCATTGTCTTAGCACTTCCTACTCAGTGAGATTGGATAACACTGGGAAAATGTGTCCTTTCCACTTGGAACAGGGACACTGCGGAAGCCCCATCCTTCCTGAAGGAGGTTTCGGAAGCAAATATGTATATGAATATCCGTTTAGGTGCATATAGACAATTCAAGGTGATTGTAACCCTCTTGGAAATGGCAGAAGTCTACATGGGAAACATGGGCTCTGAGGCTATTCCATGGAGTTTACACATATGGGATCCAATTAGGTTTCACAAATGGAACCCAGCCTTCTACCGGTTCTCAAGGATTCATCAGGAGAAGGTCTGGCGCTGGATGTTCCACCACATCTGGCTGCTGAGGGGATGGAGGAGCTTGACACGATCTACAGTACGGACACTCTAGAGTAGTTTTAGCAAGCGGATCCAGTGGACCATCCTCTGTTAGAGATGGTCTTCCCCTTCTGCCGGCCTCCGTAGCAGACAAAGAGCTGGTCTGAGGTCTAAAGCTTTGTGTCTGGTCTACATAGCATCTCACAGCTTGGACGGGACATAACAGAGGACTGGGTCTGCCTCCTCCAGGGGCAGCACATACAGGTTCACCACCTGATTCCTGAAGGGACTAGTGGGAAACTTGGACACATAGTCAGGCGGCCAATACTCTAGGCACAAATCGTTGACCAAAATGCATGCAGGTCCCCTACCCTCTTTATGGAGGCCAGTGTAAGCAGGAGCAGAGTTTTCAATGAAATAAACTTTAGCTCGACTGAGCAAAGGCTCAAATGGGCCCTGCTGTAGATTTTTAAGCACTAGAGAAAAGTCCCAAGAGGGTATCGAGGGGGGTTGGCGAGGATTTAACCTTCTGGCCCTCCTAAGGAACCTGATAACCAGGTTATGCTTACCTACTGACTTCCCTTCCATGGTGTCAGGGTTAGCTGTGATTGCCTAGACTTTAAGGGTGGAGGGAGAAAGCCTTCACTCCAGCCCTTGCTGCAAAAATGAAAGCCTGACCTTGATAGGGCATTTCTGGGTGCTCTTGCTGAAATAATGGTGTCCACTACCTCTTGGGGTACTGTAGGTCATCAAGAATCTCCACGTCCCATCCAGGGACAGCATCTGTGCAAGAAGGCTCAACAGGGGAAAAGCATACTTTCGTGTGCCAATGCGTCCATGGTGAGTATTCCCTTGGTCAGGTAGTACATCAACTGGCAGTGAGAGGTTTCTGGAGAGGCAAACAGGTCTACCTGAGTGGCTCCAAGACATCTCCAAATCAGCTGGACCATCCAGGGATGGAGTCACCACTCTCCCAAAAGCATAGCTTGAGACAGCTCATCGTCTGTAAATTGAGCAGGCCTGGAATGTGAATGGCACAAAGTGACATCACAACCTTCCAACACCAAAGTGTGCCATCCATGACCTGGTGATCTCCGCATACACTTCTGGGAAGAAAGGCACCTGGGCGTGGCGCTGAGAACTGCACTAGCCACCCCGAGAAACCAATCATCCAACTTCGAAGACTTGGGACACAGTGGAGGTTTCCAATCAAGCCCTCCTTTCTCAGTTGCCCGAGAAAGCATTGCTGTCATCTCTGGATCTGATCCAGGCATTGCCTAAAGTCTGGAGGAAGGGTGGAGAAGCTCATAGCCCAAGTTGCTTGAAGTCCAGTGTTAAGTTTCCACAGTATGTGATGATGGGGTGCAATGTCGTCTGCTGGTATTGGTCCATTGTGTTTTTTTTTTTTAAACCAAAGCTACTGCACCCATTTATCAAGAAATTTTGGAGCACTTCATGCTTCCTTCTGCTGACCAGCTTTTTTAAGAGCCAAATTCATTAGGATTTGGCATCTCCCCACACTGCCAAAAGCACCAAAAGTTGGTTAATTGACCATGGTGTTGGTGTGCTTGACTGGCCAGCAAACTCACCAGACCTGAACCCCATAGAGAGTCTAAGGACTATTGTCAAGAGGAAAATGAGAAACAAGAGACCAAAAATGCAGTTGAACTGAAGGCCACTGTCAAAGAAACATGTGCTTCCATACCATCTTTTGAATTAGTTTTATGAAGTATTATAACTTGTTGAGATTGAATTCGAAGTGTTTTTGTTAAATGTGAGCCAAAATCATTACAATTAAAAGAACCAAAGACTTAAACTACTTTAGTCTATGTGCACTAAATTTATTTAATACACAAGTTTCACAATTTGATTTGAATTACTGAAATACATGAACTTTTCCACGACATTCTAATTTATTGAGATGTAGAACATAAGTTAATAAACCTAAATCAGCCTGTATGATCCTCAGACTAAATGAGAAACGAAGTTGGATCCAACACATGACTATCAGTAACATTACTGAAGTGCAACCACAAAAAAAAAAAATTTGATAAATCATGAACTCATTGTTATTTTTTGGGTTGAGTTTTCAATTTATTTTAATATTAATATTATTATTTTTCGTTTTAATAAAATGTATTTTACCTTATAGTATGTATGTATGTATGAATGAATTAATTGAGCCAAACAACTTGCGGTCCACTAGTTGTCAATAGTCTACTGTATCTTCTACAACAAACAACTACGATGGGGAATTGTGCCGTGTAAATTGTGTTAAACGTCATGTCCACACTGCTATCTGAGAGTTAAATGATTCCTTTAGATATCTGATTGCTAAACCAACACACAGCTTGTGCAGATAAACAATTCATAGTGAAATTCCCCCTAAAACTTCAGTTCCTTAAGAATAGACTGTCAGCTCTTTTCTGTCCTCTCACAAATGGCCCCCAGGTGCCCCGACTTTCTGCCCTCTTACCTTGAGTCCCAGCCTCCTCAAACCGCCGTGCCAAGATCCTGTCATCAATCCAGCCGGCCCTCTCCACACGTAGCCTGAGGTTCCATGCCAGTAAAGGTCCTATTAACCTCTTGGCAAGCTTATATTGCTCTTAAATAATTAAGCCCCCCTCACCACACAGAAAAACCTGCTCCATTATTAACGAGATGAAGGCTCCTTTTTTAGGTGAAAGTACCCGGTTAATTATTTAGAATGAAAATCATAGTAAAGACACCTGTTATGCCGCCTGTGCTCGACTACACTTACACATGGGCCAAGAGAAGCTTTTAGAAAGGTTGCCAAACACTGAGTTAAATGTCAATACCTACATTTTTTTTTTCTGAGAAGATACTGGAAATCTCATGTTACGGAAAGCATTTCAATTATATCTCACACAGTTCTCAGATTCACCCTAAATTCCAAATCTGCAATCAGAATTTTAATATGAACTCATCATATTCTTCCAGATCCAGAAGTCCATACTATATGAGCTATGCCATTCATAAATACAAAGTTCTGTCATGAACCTCTTGATGGTGCAGGCTGATATAATGACATCATCATTCACATTGCTCAGGTGATTGGTTACTTTTCACATCAGCAGCCAATAAGCTCAGTGCTCAACATTCAAATACTTTGCCAGTGCTTGCTGTAGCAGTTGCAAAAGGCATCAGAAACCCTCCACCTCCCCAGTTCCACCTATATAGATCTTCTACAGGGTGATTATATGCATGCTATATTTGTGAGTTATTTCACATGTTTCATTTATGTGCATCAGGATTATTTCCTACATGCTCACAGCAGCACGTCTGTGGATGTATTGGCAGCAGCATGTCTCAGTACAAACACATTACCTTTGTCATGTACTGTATATTACCATGCTAAGCTCTCTGAGAGCTGTCATGACAGAACTTAGAGTCTCCTGAACGATGAATGATCAACTTATGAGCAATTACATTTTAATTTCAGTTACATTTACATATTTTGGTTACATCTTAGTAACCGCATTTATGTATTTGATGAATTAGTGACATTTTTTACAGTTTCATGCGAAAACTTGGTTGATAAAATAAAAAAAATAATTAATAATAACCCTTAAACCTAACTCTCAGAGGCACTTAAATGGTATAGATTGTCTGAATTCACCACTGATTTACCAAAACATTAAATTGTCATTGGAGTTTGACAAATTGGAATTGTGGAAGTAAAAAAAAAGAAAAAAGAATAAAAAAAAAAAAATACAATGTATAATTGTATGTATAATTTCAAGAGCAATAAATTATCTAGAAACTCATTATCATATGGTATTTCTAGACATATAATAATAATAATAATAATAATAATAATAATAATAATAGTAATAATAAACAGCAGATATTTTATTTCATTAATATACATTTAATTTACTGAATTAACTTTAATGGACATTGCACTTAATTTCCCAGAATGCTGCAGTTCATCATTACAGTCATCAGAAAATGCAGTGGACGTTTTAGGTACTGCATAGCAAAATCACATTTTTTTTTTAAGTTTGTGTACAGATGACAATGTTGTCAAAAGTTCACATGGATTTGTGTTAAAAATTGAAAATGCTGTATTATCCATGCCAAGCCTTTAGATGGCGATGTCACTTTGTAAAGAAACACTATATGCATCTACACACATACCTATAGACTGAATCTGCATGACGTCACTGTTTTCACAAATACAGTTTATATTGACGATAACAATATAATTTTCAAAAACTTTCACTTTGAAACCTGTTTTTAAAAACTTGCATTTTCAGGCTCCCAAAATGCATTGTCATGTAAACGAATGGTTTAAACACATAAAAACATTTCTACTGTATGTTTCTACTAAAAAGCCCCTTAAATTCTGAGTAAGCTGTAGTTTAATAGTATGTGTGTATGTATGTTTGCATTCGGTCCAGATCAGACACAGTAATTTACTGGACATAAAATGAAACGGGAACAGTTTTTACGCTGACAGACTGTCACGTCTTTGTGAGGTTCCACCTGAAATGTAATAATGACAACAGCAAAGCTGCTCCTCGTACGTTGTGCTCCTTCAGCTTAGTAGTCATCGACTGCACTGGCGCTGTGCTCTCCACGTTTTCTGACTGCTATAATGGGGCATGCTGCTTTCTCTGCGTTTGTGACAGTATAAAACAAGAGTCACTTCCCCTGAGACCAGGAAAGATTTTAACGAGAGTGTAAAAGTGATCATGCGAGGAAGAGAGAGAAAGGTACTGTTCTTATATGGCTCCTATCTGAGGCGTCACAGATGTCAGAGGACACTTTAATGCAAAGAAATGAATAATTCATAAGAAATGCCACTTTTCCATCTACCAAGATTCAGTCTACTTTTCTGCATACCAAAAAACAAGCACACACAGGATGGATTGAGAAAAATTAGTAAAAATAGTAGGTAAAACTCCATTCATTAGGGCAAAAATAACTCCGATCAGAAGCTATAAGATTAATTAGTTTGGTTTATGCTCTAACTGCTGACATCTGGGGTCAGATTTATCTAAAATTAGTAATATTTTGTATTCCCAAAAACTTTTAGTAAAATATTTTACTGTCTTGAGCATCGTAGGTGAAGGTTTCAATTTTTTTCTCTCACTAAAAATTTCTGGTAATACTCATGGGCCAAAGATGTGATTTCTTGCACTGAGAACCAAATTTAGATGCAGTGTGTCATAGTAAAATTCACCAAAATTCAATAAAATGCACTCACTTTAGACCGAGCACAAGAATGATGGACTGAAAATTATTCAGTATAAGTGTTGATCAGCAAGTGTTCAGCAAGAACCACTACACAATCTGATCACATCTTGGTTAGGTCCAGAAGCAAAAACCTCTGAAATTGCTCAAAGAACCTTTAAAAAATTACCTTTTACAAAAATAACATTTGCAAAAGTGCTACATTGTTGTCTTCAGTCAAATTGTTTTCAACTTTACAGCAAAGCATGCTTAGGTAATCAAGCACAGTCTTCTAGAAAGTTAGAAAATGTCTGAATGACTCACAGAACCTTTAACAAGCTACTCTTTCCCTACACGCATCAACATCAAAAGAGCTAAATTGTCGTCCTTTTTCAAATTGTTTTTGCATAGATTTACAGCTAGCTCGCTGATGTAATAAATACACTCTACTAAAAAGTTAGAAAACTTCTGAAATTGCACACAGCATCTATAATCAATAACTTTTCTAAACAAGTAATGTTAGCAAAAGTGCTACTGTGGCGAGTGGGGCGGGGCCGAGAGGCGTGGGAACGAGGAGTGAGGCCAGGTGTAGTGATTGGAGATGAGCTGCATCTGTACCCCACCGCCGGTATCGAGTCCCACGTAGGAGATGGAAGGATATAAAACTGGAGCGACTATAGTGAAGGACGAGAGAGGACCAGGCCTGGACCATATTTTATGTGTTTGCTTTTTATTTATGCGCACCAGTCGTCCGTGAGGGGCTGGTGCGCTGTTTTGTGTTTATTTTGAATATTAAAGTGATTTTTGATTGTGCGCCGGTTCCCGCCTCCTTCTTCCGGATGAATAGGAAGTTTTTATCATTACAGCTACATTGCTGTCTTTTGTTAATATGTGTTTAGTTAGCTTTGCAAAAAAGTATGAGGAGGAAAAAAACACAACCTCGAAGGAAGTTGGAAAACATCTAAAATTGCTCACAGTACCTTTAACAAGGTACTTTTTTTTTCTTTTTTTTTTCTTCAGATACCGATAGGAAAAGTGCTACATTGTTGTCTTTGGTAAATGTTCTGTATGCAGAGCTTTGTAGCTAAGTAATAAACAAAGACGTAATCCTAGGATGTAAAGAAACTGTTTTAGAAACAAGTTTCTACGTGCAATTTTACTGGTTTTATTTTTTTTTTACATATATATCAAAATATTACCCCTTTAATACCTTCAATTTAGTTAGCAGTACTTAGCATTTTTCATTAGCTTGTAGTGTAGCTACCTACTTTTTTTTTCAAAACAGTTAGACTAATTAAACTGAACTGCCTTAAATTAGCTTATATCTCAAAAGACTATAGTCGCAAAGTAGCTTCTCCAACACCGCTAACAGTGGATAATGCTAGCATAGAGATATTATTAGCAAATTTACCCAGCTTGTCAGGGCTAATTCCCTTCTCCTTTCTGTCTGACCTATACTCAGGCTTGTTTTGTTTGTTCAACATTCTCCACGGCTTCATACTTGTTCCTATTAATAATTAATGTTGTGGAACCTGCAATATTCATAAGTCTCAGAGCTCTGGGCACCTGAGGTGTATTTTGGGATGCGTATTTGGGAGATATAGAGGTGGTGAGGTTAACTAGTGTGTGTGTGAATGTAAGGAAGATGATGGACATATCGCATCATTATGATGCTGTAAAGATCTACTGTCACACTCAGCTGACATCGTATAGGAGATTCATGAATGATGTATGCCATGTGGAGTAAATTGGTTTAGTGGGGACCAAATGTATCAGTTCTGATTGCCTCAGAGGGAAGAAACTAAATGTTGTTTTATTGTACTAAACCGAGATCAGATTCACTTTTTTATTTAATATGAAATGTTGTCACAAAGAAAAACAGAAAAATGATTCCAGTTCATTTCTCTGAATAAAGATCCTCTAAATGTCAGTACGTCCATGAAAACGCTTCTGATTCATCTATCCTGCAATGCATTTTTAACCAGCTGATCTCAGATATGAAGTATAACAAAAAAGCAACTTGCTGTGCAAGTTTTCTCAGACAATCACTGCTCCTATTCAATCTTTGAGTCAAAGAAACATGAATTCAGCATTAATGCGCCTACAATTTACATTTGAGATGTATTTCTCTTGAACCGTGTGGGATGCAGACAGAGGTTTGTATGATCTCATTGCTATCATGGAAAGTTGTTCCATTGTGAAGTTGACTTATAATATTTTCCTGATGGATTCCAGAAACTAGCAGCTGTACCACAAATACAAAGAAGCTTCTCCTGAATTCTTTCTGGCAGGGTTATCTTGAATTCAACTGCCTGTACACTGAAATAACACACATCTGAAGCAAAGTCAGTATTTATAACGGTTTATATAGGGATAAAGGTTTCGGTGACACTTTAAATTAGGGAACACATATACACTAATAATTTACTTTTCTACCCTTGTCTTAGAACAAGACTTTCAAGATTTAAGCATGAAAATCCACATTAAAAAATAAATAAATACTGATACATCTTAAAATTATATAATAATACAAGGAAAAATAGTAAAAAATAAAAATAAAATAAAAAAGTTAAACAATTTTGACCTTACTTAAGTTGAATGAATGAATGAATTAATTAATATTTTACAATTTGGTATAATTAAACATTAATTATTTCAATATGCATATAGTTGCATGAAAAACCAAATAAACAATCTAAGATATATTGGAACAAGTTGGATTGGAGAGTAAGGCTTACACATGTACGCACAACCATTACCTAACTGGTATTTATTTCATTGAACTTTGCATAGGTTCTGGCACGCATGTGTTACATATAGTATTAAAGTAAATGTAAAATCGTTTGTGTACATTTTAGGTTGAAATCTACTCAAAGCTTTATACACGAGGCCCCAGGGCTTAATTCAACATGCATGAAACCACATGTGAATATTTAAAAACAGATCTTACCGCTATGATGAAACCCACCAAATGCCATATGTTGTGCTGCAGTCCATCTTTCAATTTACGTCAATCACTGTCGGCTTTGTTTAACAGTGTTAGCAAGTACCATTGGATCCATTAGGCCAGAAGTGACAGAAAAGTCACAGAGTAAGCTTCTTTTGATAAGATATATCTGATTTTTTTTATATTTTTTTATTATTCCAAGTTTTAGACAAGTTTGTGTGTGTGTGTGTGTTTGTGTGTGTGTGTGTCTAACAAATAATTTTTTAACTTGTACTTGATGTATTACAAACAATATTTAAAATGACAGATTTGTAACAATAAAGTGGCGGTTTAGAACATTTAACATATAATAAATTTAAATGTAATGCCAAATAACACACAATTAAATGTATTAACCAATGTCTTTACTTCTGACCTTCAGTGATCAAATTCAAGCATACTTGTAGGCAAAAATTATTTTAGGTAAACATATGATTTTTGTTTCTTTTTTTGTGTTAATATTATTATTGCTGAAGAGTGTTAAACTTTCTTTTCATGCATCCTATTCTTCATGCAATCCAGAATGGATTGTTCTTAATAATATTAAATTAACTTTTAAAACAAGCAAGCCCAACCCAGATTAGAAAGGTAACACAAAAGTAATGTTACATATTACTTTCCATAAAACGTATCTAAGTAACTCTAGACATACTTAGTTACAATGTCTATTGTATGTAATTGTATATAACCCTTGTTCACTGAAGGAGGGAACGGAGACGTCACATCGGTAACCAACAAATTGGGATCTCGCCTAGAGAGACCAATGTACTGTACTTCGAGTGTAAACCAAATGAGCCAATGCACATTTTTGCATCAAGATGTTGCTAATTACAGCGTGAGCATAAAAGAAGGCAGCAGGTGCAACACATACCAGGTTTTCGCCATGGATGCTGCCCCTTCCAGGGTCTTGTACAAGCTAGCTTTGCCTCTTTTTGGTGTTGGTCAGGGCTAGCAACAAGAATACCATTCACTGTTGTCGTAGCATTACCCACTTGGAGGGAACGGTTCAACTTACTCGCGGTTCGGTTTGTATCACAGTTTTAGAGTAACTGTTTCTGCACTGTTTGGTATGTGCTGTCTTTAGGGAAAACTATACTGTCAAATAAAAATAAAGAAAATATTAAAATGGAGCTAACTACAAGCAACAGCACAAATTAATACAAAAGAGCAAACATACAAATAAAATAAACAGTGATTTTCAGTTTATTTTTTTAGGTAGGTCGAACATAAATTTTTAGTTGCAGAAATTGAATAAATTGTTGCTGTTTGATTAATGTTAAGAAAGTGCTGTCACTTTAAGAAATTGTAAGTACTTTTAGCCGGCTATGATTGCTATAGGATACTTACCAAGATGGGCATTTTTACATAATTTTTGTGTGAATTTGTCCATTTAAACACAATATTTAATAGATTTTATTATTAGTAATTATTAATATTTAGATCTTAATATTTGCACATGTTCTTCAGCACGATTTCTTCTCGCTACACACGCACGCACGTTCTCTGGCTCTTAAATGTTTAAACTGGCTAAGCTTACATGAGTCAAGCTTAAACACAGATATCAACATGTGCTGTTCAGGTCTCACCGAAATTGTCACGAACGTACACACAAACAGAGAGATCCAATTTGCAGTGTTTATTAGGAAGAATCCAATAATTGTAGTCCAGACAGGCAAGAGGTAAATTTTCTCAAAAGCAGTCCAAACACAAGAAACACTAGGGAACACGAGAAAGCAGGGTGACATAAAACAAGGACTCCATGAAACTGATAGAAACAAACAGGGTATATATAGACAGGTGAAACGATGAAAGTGGGAACAGCTGAGTGCAATTAACAGTTGTGCAATTAAAAGTGATGAATCGGACATAAGCTTGTGGGAAATGTAGTGCCTGACCAGACACTGTGACAGAACTGCTCATATTCTAGCATAGGGCATTGAGTGAGTGATTTGTCCACTTTTTTCATCTCTGTTGTTGTATATTGAAGCTAGTATGCACATCCATCAACAGAAACATGCATGATCCGAACCCTGTTTGTTTTACATGTTATTAATAGGAATTATAGATTTAAGTTGAACCACATTCCTAGAGTATGTCGAGCCATGTATGGAGATTTTTTTTTTTCCCCGTGAAGTGTTCCACCCCTTCTACCCACTCAATGAGATTGGATAACAAACCAATCGGAACAGGGAAGTTTAGAGGTGATTGAAACCCTGCTAGGGGAAACACAGGCTCTGAGGCTATACCGTGATCCACTTTGTTCTCACATATGGAAACCAGCCTTCTACCTGTTCTCAAGGATTCATTAAGTGAAGGCCTGGCACCCAACGTTCCACCATGTCTGGCTGCCGGGGGGATGGAGTAGTTCGGCAGGGCCTTCAGTACGGACACTCTGGAGCAGTTTTAGCAAGCTGACTCTTAACGGGGGCCTCTCAGTGCCTCTACATGTTTGAGGTGAGAACACAGGAGGATAATGGCTCCATACAAAGGCAATAGAATCTAGGGAATGTGTTGGGGGTCGCCAAGCCCACAGCTCATCTGTCAACGAAGTGCCACGGGGCCTCTGGATTACCTGGGAGTCACCCGGCACAAACTCTAACAATGAATCTTCAACCAGAAATGCATGCAGGTACCCTAACTGAACTAATTATTATACCTAATTATTACTTGTGAGGGAGTATCACAATATTTCAATGCATTACTTTTAAAAGTAACTTTCCTCAACACTAATGTTAGTCAACGCCTTAACATAAGCTTACTTTAAAAAACTTTTGAGTGCACTTTAATGTCAATCATTGTGCATGTCAAAGTGCATGACATAGACACTTAAATAAACTTTAATTTCATATAAACTATGTGACCTGCAAATAATTTGAAACCAGTTCTGCCAGACGTACGATATTAATAGTATTTGTACGATAATTTAGGCCTCTGTACGATGTACAGAGTTGGAGTTTGGACTTTCCCACTTATGTACATCTAGATATTTATCTATGGTGCTAATTTGCAGGTCATATAAAAACACTCTAGATAAACAGATTTATTCTGTACGTTTGACTCGTGTTTGATCATTTTCTTCCAAATACAAAAATTCTGAGCTTGTGGTACGATACTTGGACATTTTCAATCTGGCAACACTGTTTTAAACCTATAAGATTTGAAGTGTAATACAAGTAAGGGAATAAGAAAGTCTGGCGACTTTCCTCTCTAACTGTGTTCATCAATAGAAACAAAATGGCCGTCTGGAGGAGTTTGTTGTTCACACACAGCAATGTCTTCCTCTCAGGATCTGGAGCAGATCCTTCAGTCCGTCCCCACAGATCAATGGAGGGTGAGAAGTTCATTATCTCAGATAAATCAATATCCCGCTCAGGCAGCACATCTCCACCCCACTCCCTCTCGCCTTTTAATTGCTCCTCAGTCATCAGTCAGCGCAGACAGGCCTCGTTCCTCCCTCCCTCTCCTCATCCAGCTCTAACGACATGAAGGCTAATTTTACACCCAGCAATTGTTCCATTTAATTACTTACTGTCTTTCTGCTTCAACCTCAATCAATAATGCCCTTGTAGAAAATGAACACGTTTCTTTAAGTCTTTCACCGGCTGAAGTGTTTCTGTATCGTCAATGGACGCTTACAAACGCTTGACAAGCAGAGGAGAAAGCAGCGTTATTATGCAGCCAACGGCTTCATGTTCTAACTAAGAAAATTAGATATTGTGATGTTGAGTTGGTTAATTGGTCTGTGTAGGTAATGGATTAAAGTCACCATCTTAAAAGTTCAGGTCAAGAAACTTGCTTCCATAATCTGATGCAAAATGTAGAGAGGGACTTGATTGTGTCTGTCGGGAATTGACTGGAAAGTTTTCAGGTGGTTGGAAGAAATTGGCTTCAAAATAAGTGGGTGACATCAGACAATTAGAGTCTTTTCAGAAGCAGAGAAAGTAATTTTTAATGAAGATTCCGAAAAGTAAAAAAAAAAAAAAACAACGAGTGGGAGTGTCTTAGTGAGAGAGTGAGGGATTTGATTATTTGCATACTAACAAGATCATTTGATTAATGAAATCCAGTGAAAGCGCAAGGTGCTTATTTATTAGTAATTATTTAATAATTAACTATTAGCAATTATTTTATTTTAGTGGACAAAAATTGTCATAAAAATTGATCCATAAATTGATATAATAATGATGATAATAATAATAATAATAATAATAATAATAATTATTATTATTATCATTATTATCATTATAATAATAATAATAATAATAATAATTATAATTATTATTATCATTATCATTATTATCATTATAATAATAATAATAATAATAATAATAATAATAATAATTATTATTATTATTATTATTATTATTATTATTATTATTATTGTTATTATTTGTTTTTATTTTGCTTTTTTACATGCACAAATGATATTATATTATATTACATTATATTTGAATTATGTGTGTTGATATTAAACTTTTATTGTACTTATAACATATACTGTACAATATTAAAAACATGTTTTTGCAAAAACAAACAAACAAGCAAACAATTAATAGATCAGAATATAGAATAGAAAATTTAATTTTAATTTTATCTTATGTGCATTTACTGTTATGAAACGTATTTTCCAAAAATGAAAATCCAAATTATATTATCCAACAGGTAACTTAATACTTATTAATTTTGCATCAAAAAGAAAATACTATTTATTTATGTATGTTATATGTTATATGTTATTTATGTAATTTTTTATTTATTTCCTAAGGCGGTGTGGTGGGTTGACAATTTTACATTGTTATATACACATAAACATGGTGTGTCTTACCGTGTAAATACATGGTTCACCTTTATTTTATGAAAATGTTCCAGTATGACTCCATTATATTATACATTATCCAATCGTTTGGAGCTCCATTATGTTTCTTAAATAATGAATAATATATTTATAATAAATGCTAATATACTTTGGACCACTTTTGTTTTGTTTTTAACAATCCTCAAAAGTCAGGCAATGTGAGGACAGGCTCTGGCGTTCATGTGCCTCTCACCACACTGGGCCAATAACAGCAGAGAAGCAGCATACGGATGGAGAATGATGGCAGGACTGAGCGTTCGTGGCAGTGCTAGCGCTAAGGGAGCGCTAATTAGAATGAAATGACTCTACTGCAGCCCGCATTCACATCCACACAACTCATTTATCTTCATCTGCTTAGCGCTGCGTGCTGGCAGGACAAACACTTCTGATCTTCCCTTCCCTCTCTCCATCCATTCATCTGTCTTTCATCTTTAACGCTCTCTCTCACTCCGTCATTTCGCTGTTTACCGTTTTATGGATGCCCCTTTTTCCTCTCCCATCAATGACTTCCTGTTGCCGCTCATTCATTTCCTGCCCGGGCCGACTTTCACATTACTTTCATTTCTCTCCCCATCGGCAGCATCTCAACATCTTTCTCCCTCATCTCTCATCCACCAGAGGCCAGCAGGAAAGGGAAATGCTGTTTGAAAGGAAAGAAAGAGTGAAGTCAGACACAGAGGAGATCAGGGACATGATGAAGCAGACTGGGATAGATGAAGACTGACTGTCAGAGCGAGCGCGAGAAAAAAAAACAAAAAACACACTTCAGGATGTAAAAATTCAGAACTGGCTTCATTTAATGCCTCAACTGAAACTAAATGAAATAATAATAATAATAATAATAATAATAATAATAATAATAATGAACTGCATTTGAAATGAGTTTGAACACAGACAGGGTGCACCAATTCTTCTGGGTTAATTAATTAATTAGTAATACAGAAATTATATATACATGTTCAGAGGTGTTATATCAAACAACGATTAACTAAATTAAATTTAATTAAATTAAATGTACTAAATTTATGCATTTAGCAGACACTGCATTCAGGCTAACAGTTTTTACCTAACGTGTTCACTGGAATCGAACCCACATTAAGATTTATATTAAAATAACAGTAAATGAAAGTTTTTTTTTTTTTTTAAAGAGTCAAAGTATTACCTGATCAAATGTTGAATTCAACAAATCAAACTAAATATTTCATGCTGAATGTATATAAGCTTTGCAAGTTTTCAACCTTATGTATACATTTTTTAAGACAAAATAAATAAGTAAAATGTTTATTTATGATTTAATTAATTTCTACTTTTAAAACTTTTATTAAAATATTTATAATATAAATAAACATTTGCAAGTTTTCAATCTTATGTATACATTTTTTAAGACAAAATAAATAAATAAATGTTTATTTATGATTTAATTAATTTCTACTTTTAAAACTTTTATTAAAATATTTATAATAATAATAATAATAATAAACATTTTAAATTGGTCTTTGTATCAAGCTGCTTTTTTACGTAAATTATAATTATGTGGCAGATTATTTTAATTTAATTTAATTTAATAAACTTATCTTTCTTGCCTCGAATCATAAAACTATCATAACACTATCACATGATTGTGCATGATTTATAAACTACTACATTTTGATATTTGCATCACATAACCAGCTCCATACGTATGGCTTTTCGGCCATAGTAAACGTGCTCAGTAGCGCACCCAGTACAGCATTGCATATATGATGTGATGTGAGAAGGAAGTAGCATGGTTTCTCAAGAAATGGGTTTTTATATTACCAGTGCTTTTGTTAACACAGTCGGTTAGGTTTACACTAGGGTTTAACCCTTTAACTGCCGCTCGACCAAATGGTTGAGCACATTTTGAGTCACTATATTTTATTGAGAGGAGTACCTAACTTAATTCAAGCTGATTGAGCCATCTCTACCATCTGGTAGAGGTATGTTAAGCCAAAAAAAATCAACAGCATTTGTCACAACACTTCTTCTTTGATGGATGTCAGAGAGAAAGAAATCATTCCTGCCTTGTAAACTGTTTTTGGTGAAATTTTGCAAGGTAAGCATATTTTTTTGACATATTACACTGTAAGAGCCCTAACTTTACAAAATTATTTTACTTGGTGCCATGAAAAAACTTTAGTATGTTTTCAATAATTTTTCAAAAACGTGCTCAACCAAATGGTTGATTTGTCACTTTATGGTAAACGTAGAAAAGCTAAGCTAATGTTTTAAAAATTATGGGACGTGTTGGAAAAAAAATACATTGAGTGTGGTAACTAATGACATAAGGAGATAAGAAATGCAAACAAAAAATGCCTTTTTCTTGGTGGGGCAGTTAAAGGGTTAATGTGTATGTCATTTTAAAACGCAATAGAAAATTAACCTTTAGGGTCAACTCTCTGGACATTTCACTTCAGAACTAGTACAACAACTAACATAAAAACAGATTTGCTAACATCTGTTTTGGATAAAAATGAGTGTGCTTTTAGCACCACTCACTTGATCTTTTACATTGGAAGTGCTACAAAATATGCAAGAAGCCAATGAAATATCATTTTGGAGAAGTAATTTTTTCCCCGTAAACTAGAGTTGTTTTCTTGCTGTTGATTTTTGTTAGCAAATTTTTTATTTAACATAGTTCTCAATAAAAAACATGCAGTTTGTGCAAATAATGCTTTTAAAAGGTCAAAGAACACCACAATGCCGCAAATACTTAGAGACAGATGCAGATAAAACTGCCCTTTGACTCTCTTTCATTTCATTCCTTCAATTTCACTTCAATCCCCAAGAAATACGGCATCCTTTCACAGTAAACTGAGGCATGTCTCTGGCCAGAAAAGCTTTGGACGTGATGTTTAGAGCTGCGGTAAGTAAAATCATATGACCTGTCCTGTTTGCATGACCACTCTTTGAGCCACCACAGACAGACATAAATAATAGTAGTGTAGGACTAACAATAAATGAAATACTCAGCGGTTCAACAGTCAGCACACATGGCCATCAGATCAACAACTTGGACCTGATCTTCAAACAATCTTTCTTCAGTACGCTGCCTGAACTCTGCTTGAAATGGTTTACAGCGTTGCGATGGTGAAAGCACACGCAAACTCACATAACACTAGATAAACATTTCAGATACTTTTAAACTCCAGCTTTTGGTGCGACCCCAAGTTGGTTTGATGTGATTGATGTTTCGAAAAAATATTTAAGACGTTCTTCTGCTTAATGTTATATATATATATATATAAAAAAAAGTTATCTGCAAAAGTCACCAAAAACCTCAAGTGGTCTAACCAACATACAGATGTATATAACTGTGTAAAATTGATTGAAAAATGTCATGTGGTGCAACTTCGTAAAAAGTAACACTATTTATGAAATAATAATTTAGAACATAAAACATTTTGACTTAAAGAATATATTTCAAAACGTTTTATTTTTATTTTTTGAAAATGGTGATACATGTATACTCACATTTATTAAGGTTGTAAGCAAAATACCGTATTTTTACTTGATAGTTACACTACATGAGATTTTTGTCAATAAATTGAAACTTTTCTTTAAAAAATGTATTGTAAAAATGTAAATTTCACACTAATTTGAATCCAACATAAATGCATTTGGCAAATGTGTTTTTAACTTTTATTTGTATTTATTTATTTTTATTAATTATTATTATTAATACACCATTTAAACTTAATTCATAACCTAACTAATCATAAACCACTACTCATGGTTGTACACTTGTTGATTATGTAAATGTATTGCAATTCGGATTTAAAAAGACAACTTGAAAAAAGAACTGTGGTTCAGTGGTAGAACAGTGGAATTGAATTAAGCCATAGTCACTGAGAATAATTCATTTAAGAATTATAGATCTGTTTGCCATGTTGGTAATTGAATTAGCCGAATCACTAAATAAATTAGCAGCCGGACAATAAATAATACATTTGGCTTTCTAAAGACACTCAGCAGCTATAAAGTGCATGGCAGGAGGTGTTAATTTATCGCTGGCCCCCTGTGAGTTACCCTGGTATTGGACTTCTCTTTTGCAGGATGGGACTTGCTTCAGTGATTGATCTGAATCCTATTTAGGAATTGCTCCGGGTTGAGATTTTCTCCAGACGCTCACCGAGAAATAAAGCATTCCAACAGACAATAAAAAACGAGAATGCATTTCATTGTGGTCACCTAGACAATAATTGGCCAATCAAACACATTAGTGAAGTTCTATTAAAACGACAAGGAGGTTGGCGTACTGCAAATCTCTGCACATAAACATTGACGTCATGGACAAGGGTTTGTGTTAGAGCTGAATAATGAATATGTTGAAGAGTTTGGGCTTCTAGAGCTCTCCAAACAAGTCTGTTATCATGTACTCGCTCTAAACTTGTATGAATATCTTTCTTCATAACTAATATAAAAAATAAATAAAAAAAAGTCTGTCCATCATCGAAAGCCAGTGGGGTCCAATGGTTTCAGGCTCCAAAAATGGCATTAGGATTACGTCAAAAAGTTAATCTGATGGGCTACAGTAAATAGACAGAGAATTAAATGAAAAATAAAACATCAGTAACTATTGACTGCCAAATAAGTAAGAAGGATGCAAATGAAAAAAAAATAAATAAATAAATATATGTATATATATATATATAATTTTAAATAAATAAATGTCATGCCAATCTGACTTGCATCTTGCATTTGCTCTGCAAGTGAATCAATAATCAACATATGAGCTCACGATACATCTGCATATGTTTATTTTTGCGGAATTAAAATGTCTCTGTCAACATACTGTATGTTTGCTGCTTTGATGCGGCTGATGTGTGGAGAAGAATCGCTCTAGGCCAATTAAACCATTATATAATTGGCTCGTAATGCCATGATAGGGTATAGGGTCAGGTCCCCACACTGCGGGGGATTTCAGTGTCTTGGAATAATTTCCGTCGTTGCAAGCAAGAATCAATTTATTTTTGCTATAGATTTTAGAGTTCACTATAAGGTTTTACTGATGGTTTTAAGGGTGTCCGTGGTCTTGATCCAGAGTTTATCTCTGACTTGTTACATAACTACAGTTTCCTTGGGAACTTTTCAGAGTTTTTCCTGTTTATCTTAGACCCTGTGACACCATTGATTGTTTTAGATGCACCTTTCTGCCCTCTGGCATACAGTTGTCTTTCAGTGTATGGTGTTTCTGTTATTTAATTTTCATGTAATATATATTGAGATTTTACTGTCTGACTCTGTGAAGCAAGAGTTTCAACGTTAGCATATTGCTAACATGTTTCAGATTGTTGCCACCATATTTTGACTTGACTAGTGTGTTAAGGTCGAACCACTGACGTCACTAGAGCCCCTTTCACACTGCACGTCGGAGCCGCAATATTTCGGGAACATTGCCGGGTCGCCTTCTGTGTGAAAGCAACCACGTCCCGGGACTGATTACCGAATTGAATCCGGGTCGGGGACCTAGTAACATTGCGGAGTTCGACCCGGGACGAGCGCTGTGTGAACAAAAGCCAGATCTAATTCCGTGTCGAAGTGATGACGCTCGTTATATTGCGCGACTCTTTTACCAGCTGTTTTGAAGGAAGATCAACGTTCCTGACGAAAACATATGTGCAAACTGTAATGAAGCAGAGATCAGTTAGTTCCTCACTTTCCGCGCTGACGCAGAGATCGTTCGCTTGCCTCAGTGAAAGTTAACGTGTCTAGCGTTGTCGACTCGTACATTACACATCACGCACTGATGCCTTCAAGGATTGTGTGTGAAAGCACGCACATATACCGGGTCATCACTGGCAGTGTGAAAGTGCAAAATCTAGCGACCCGGGAACAATTGCAGGAACACTTTACCCCTGTATTTACCGGAATGGCAGTGTGAAAGGGGCTATGGACTGTTTTAACAATGCTCTTATAACATTTCTGTCTCATGTATGTGTCAGTTCTGTTGCTGTCAATGCAGGGTCAGAAAGCTCTCGGATTTCATGAAAAAAAAAAAAAAAAAAAAAAAAATTAGGTGGAGGGCCATTAGGTGGAGGGGCATTCTGATTAACGATAGCATGTGATTGGACAAACACCAATATTCTCTAGATTATTATACAGATGACCTCAAAACTTCTTAGACATGGACTAAAAATTACAATACGTCCATTCTGATTCATTGGGACAGGCAGACTGAAACGAATGCCTAAAAATGCAGAACAAATGCCACTGATAGTAGGTATGAAATTGCTTAAACATTCCGGGTCACTGGGGAGCTGTGCAAACTGTTGCTGTGGCCCCTTTATAGTGGCGTACCTTTTAATACAGCTTGGACTCTTTTCCAGTGGCAAACCTCTTTCCTTTGATTTATGAGAGTCTGCCACAGTCATAATCTCTGTGCTTTTTCACTGGGTTTGGTCTCAGTTCTTTGGGCCCTGCCCACCTCACGTTCTCTTGCATACACACCTCCGCACACACACACATATCTTCCTCCCACCGGAGACTTATTCATCATTATTATTGCTCCGACAGGTCCATTACAAACACAGGCTGTTAGGAAACACACAGACAGAGAGAAACTTTAGGGGGAAACTAAAGCTCTTTGGCTTGGTGCAGTTTCCCATTAGCATCATGGCCAAAGCAATGTGTACTGTGAGCCAGCCATATAAACTATTGTGTATAAATCAACGTCTAATGGTTTAATATTACATATATGCTGACAGCGGGTAAATCATCACATAGAATTCAGTCTGTAGCAGTAAACATTACAGATACTCGAAATGTAATCAAATGAATAGCCTTTTTGATGTACCCTAAGCAAACTGTGGCTTTGTTACAGGATAATACATTGACTAAATAGATTATACATCTATGGAATGTCCAAGTAAGTATCTTCACTTAGGTCAAAGAGTGTTTCTGAAGATTAAGTGCATTTCTTTCCCCAAAAATTTATTCTCCTGTCCAAGTTTAACGTGCAGTGATTGATATTGATATGTTTGTTTGAATGATCCAAAATGTCTACTTGTGTCCAAACTTGAGGTTGGGTGGGACTGTCTGATGCAATTCCTTTAGGGCCCACTAGGGATGCAGAAATTACACACTTCATCTTTATAATATTATTTACTTAACGTATTAACATATCCAGTTCCTTTCTATTGATTATATATTTATCAAACAGCATAAAAATGCACTTGAAATGCTAAAATTCCCCTTGCTTTATGGACATATTCTTATGTGCGTAGAAATGGCGCTGGCCCACAAACTGCTGGTGTTTTCGCCACTTTTCTTTTGTTGCAGATCGATTTGGTTTCACCATTCAAAGAATGCTAATGACTTCACTTTTGTTACACATCCTGTCTGGGTTCAAATTAGAAATAAATTACCGGTAAAGTGTAGCATTCGACTCTTGGCGAGTGCAGCGTAGAGGACCAGTTGCCAATTGCAGGCCATTAAATCAACAAGATATTCCAAGAACAACCAAGAAATCGCCAAAGTAGAAAAACGCATTACAAAACAATGCTAGACAAAGGACACGGAAAGCAGGAGAAAAGAACTATAAATAAACAAGGACACTTACAAAATAAGAAACATCTGGAAACCATCAATGAGGGAAAGCAGGAAACAAGAACAAAATGAGAATTTCAAACTAAAAGTCCTAAATGTTAACATGGTCTTCTGCCAGAGGTTTTTGCAGCTTTGTTTCAATAAATGTCTTTTTGCGCTCAAGTTCTAAAAGTTATTGTGTTTTATACTACATCAAGCTGGTATATATCAAAATATCAAAAGAAAAATTAGATTTTTCATGATATGACCCCTTTAATAACTTGGCAAAATGATCTAAGCACTTTTATATTACATCTACAGGCTTCTGCTTTGTCATTTTCCTGCCTCTTATTACATGTCCCGTTATCTCACAAATCAAGTGTGATGAGTCTGCACTCGCAATATATGTCAGCAATGATGCTGGGTTGCCAGAGGGCCATAAAAATGCTCACAAATAGAATGCATCACCTCTGAATTGAGCGAAAACAACAAGTGCAAACACAACCACTGTCAAGAGACTGAACTTATATCCATTCAATTTGTTCTCGACAATAATTCTTCATACAGTTTTGTTCAGTTTAGTTTTAATTTGATGATAAATTGCTGACATTTCAGAGATAACCAAACGCCCAATGTCAAAGTCAATACATGAAAAATGCCATTTATCAAAGCAATAAATTGATTTACAAAAACACTTGAGAAGTTAAAAGCTTGACTCATGAATATTAATTAGGTCATACAACTGGACCATCCAACAAAATCACCTAACATTAGCATGACTGATTCAAATTCATAAGCAGAGCTACAACCATCCTGTCTGGCACTTCAGAATTTATTGCCCACCACAGTGAAGTCATCATCTAACAGGACACACAAGTAGAGATGTTTGTGTAATGCATTTGCTTTGCATTTGTGAGATAGATTGCATTTTGGACCATTTCATTGTGTGTTTGAACTTAATACACTAGAATACAGCCATATTTAATTCATGTCTTGGCTTGCATTTAATTTTCATATGTGCTGCTGCAAGCAAGAAAGTTTTTTGGTCTATAAGTTCTATTCCTAGTGAGGTGCCTATATAGGCAGCAAACACTTTTCACAAATAGAGTACAAAATGGACCTTAAACTTTTTTTTTTTTTTTTAAACCAATGGTTAGTTGAAAAAGGTTCTTAACCTTAAGAAAAATGCTGAGCATCAACCTCAGGAGGTCAAACTAAATATATAAGCTGCTTTATTTTCTATACGGCGTTAGCAATTTTATTACCATAACACAGAGAATGTCATTTTTGTCATCTTCTAGTGAAAAACACCATATTTGTGATTATCTCACAGTGGTTTGCTAAGTTTGCTTTAAAATTATTTAATTAACAGGTTCTCAATAGTTGTAAAACTTTGTTATTTCTTCAGTAGGAAATGCTACATTTTGTAATGGGGGACAGGACACAACTATATATTAGGTTTCAATTCAAGTCAGTCCCAGAATGCACTCTGACAAGTTACAGTAAGTATGAAAATGCATTCAAAAGCACACACACACACACACACACACACACACACACACACACACAAGAAAAATACTGTTTTAAACCAGAAAAGTAACAATAAAAATGGTAAAATCTGAATTCATTAATATTAATTATGTTCGGACATATCATTTGACAACATTTGAAGAGTTAATTTGCAAAAAAAATTATAAATGGCACTTAAAAAGGAAAAAAAGATAATAAATGAATAATAAATGCCATGTATTATTCTCCACATATAGCGTTATCTGTACCCTAAACACATTTTGTTAAAAAAAGCTGGCATTGTCCACTTTAAAGACATCGCAATTTCACGTTTTACTGCAGGAGGCAACATTGCCCTTGTTGTTTGTGAACAACCATTTGTCAGGATCCTGCCCTGACAGTCTTGTCTGTCCTATCTTTGTTTAATGTGTCTCTGTTCATTTTGTGCCTGAGCACATGGTTGTGTCTTTGTTTATGTTGGCCGTGTGTTCCCCTTGTACTGCCTCCTCGTTTCTAATCACCACGCCCCCTTGTTTAGTCCTTTTGTTTGTCTAATTGTTCACCTGATCCTTGTGTGCTCTGCTCCCTTTATATTGTGATCATTTCCCTCTGGTCTTTGCTGGTTCGTTTTGTGTGTGCCTTGTGTACATTCTCTTGCTTATACATTTAGTCTTGTGAGAACTCTTTAATCAGTGTATTGCAACTTATTTGGTTCCCTCTTGTTTTCTAGTTTTCACTTGTTCCCATGTGTAGTCTAGTTCTAGTCTTTGTAGTTTAGTTTCTTTGTTATAGAACCTTTTGGGGTTTTTCCCATCTTTTTATTTAAATAGTTTTCAGCAAGGTTGCTGTTTTCTTTATTTTGGTTTGTAGTTCTAGTTAGTTATTCCTAGCTTTTTCCAATTGTTATCCTTTTGTTTTCAGTTAACTCCAGTTATTTCTAGTATTACTTAGTTTTTTTCCCTTTTTTCAGTTTTCTTTTCTCTCTAGGCATTGGTTTGCAAGTTTACTTTTATCTGTCAAATTCTTGTCTCCCCTGTTTTGTCTTTTGTGTCTGTGTTGGTTCCTGCCCTGCTTCCTGAATCCTCCCTGGTCGCTGGTTCTTCTGACCTGACAGACATTGTGGTTCCTTCAACTGGGTCAGGCCCTTCCTACTGGAGTAGCTACCAGGTCTCCTTTTGCCACAGAGTCTGGGGCCATGTCCTTCTGACCAGCCTGTTCCCCTGTTGTGTGCCCTGCCCTATTGTGGACTGTCTTACTACATCAGCTGTGTTTCACGCTTGTTAATAAACTGTTCCCCCCTGATAATTCTGCATCTGGGTCCTCCCTTGCCAAATCCTGACAGAACGAACCAGCCATTATAGGACCCAGCAGAATGAGTATTAAGATTGTTCCACCTGCCACTGCGGAAGGGAGATTGGCGCTCCAACAGGCACTGGCCTCACTTCATCAGCAGGACCAGGAACCACGGTCCTATGCCCAATTCTTTTGGACCATGGCTAGGGGCCTTGAATATGATGATGCAACCCTAAAGGAGGCCTTCAACCTCACTCTGGATGACCCCTTACCTCGATGGGAGATGGAGCAGCTGCGTATCTTGAATTTCTGGGACTTCTCCAATTATGTGCATCACCGCAAGGACTGGCAAATCCTTAACCCTCCAGAGGATATCAGCAGTGACCATCAACCTGCCCTCCTATCCTCTTTGAGTCAAGTCCACAATCATCTTCTGACTCCCACTGAGAAACGAAGGGGCCGAAGAAAGAGGGCAGCCCAAGTTGCTGCAGCTGCCATGGAGTCCTCTGTGCCGGCTCCAGCCTCTGAGAGTAGCTCAGTGCCACCTCCTGCATCTGAGTCAATGAAGCCTTCTGAAGCCGTCAAGGTAGCTTTAAGAGAAGTTTCCCAGTCAACCTCTGTTCCGGTGTCTGTCAAGTCTGACCCAGTTAAGTCAGAGCCAGTCATGTCGAGTCTTGATAATTGTGTGTTTATGTCAGTCCAAGTCACTCAAGAAGTGGGCAAGATGACAAATTCCGGCTCTGGGGGGCGTAAGGGTAGGAGGTCCCGTGCAAGGATGGCTAGAACCCTTTGTTCAGAGACCCCTCGTATACTTACCCTGGATGATCCCAAGTTGCCTGATGCTTCAGTTATGGCCATGGAGGCAGGTTCTAAGCAGCATGTTTTTCCTGTTATGGTAACAGACATCATTCCTGAGCAGCCACCTCTCTCTGTCACCGACATTCATGTCAGGCCTGAGCTGGCCACTCCTGACACTACCATGGACACCACTCCTAAACCGCCCACTACGTCGGTCACATCCATGGAGGGCATTCTCAACCCATCAGCCACTACAGGCACTGAATATGCTTTCGCCCTGGAGCCTCCAGAATCTTCACAAGCCCCTCACCAGAGTCTAGAGTCTTCATCCCAGTTCATTCCAAAGTCTGCTTCAGAATCTGCTTCTGTACCAGTCAAGGAGTTTGTTCCTGAAGACCCAGTCCCTGCAGCCCCCAAGGGCGCCAAAGAATCCATCCCAGAGTCTGTTGCTGTGTCCCCAGAGGACCGTTTAGAAGCCACAAGAGGTGTTCCTGAGACTGTCTTTGAGCCAATTCCAAATCTGGAGAGTAGTTTAGCAGCCCCAGAGGGCCATCAAGAGCCAGTTCCCTGGTCAGTCTTCATAGTGCCAGAGAGCAGTTCGTCATCCCCCAGCAGGAGTCAAGAGTCGGTTCCTGAGCCTATTCCTGCAGCCCAGGAGGGCATTTCAACAAGTCCCAAGGGCTGTCCAGTGTCAGTATTTGAACTTGGTCCAGAGGCTCCTAAGAGCATCCCTGTTATATCCCCAGAGGCCACTCCAGACTCTCCCCCCGCTGCAGAAGCAGTTCTTGTCCGTCTTGTCACATCCTTGGAGGCCAACCCTGAAAGTCTTGTCAGTCATGTAAAGCCCACAGAAGATGACATTATCTCTCATGCTGTACCTTCGAAAACTGTCCATGTTCTATCCAAGGAGACCCTTCCAGAGAGCCCTCAACTTGTCTTTGATGCCACCTCCGAATCCCTGGTTAGTCATGTCTTACCTACGAAGAATATCCTGGAGTTTGGCCGTAATACCCAGTCCAGAAGGAGACCTTCACCTGTGAAATGTGCTGGTAGAGGTGCCACTAACTATGCCCCCACCCTTAACCCACCCTCTGTCGGTCACGGTCTGCAAAGTTTTCCTAAGATGGCACCACCCTGGTCAGCATTAAACCATTCCCCTGGAACATTTTCCGCCCTTCCCATCCCACCCCCTGTGTTTCCTGACAGGCCTGGACATCCATGGGTCCCTTCCCACCCACCCCCCAAGTCCGTACCATTTTGGCTCCCTACCAACCCTGTGACCCATTTAACTCCACCCAGGATGGACGCCAGGAGGCGTCCTTTGGAGGGGGGGTACTGTCAGGATCCTGCCCTGACAGTCTTGTCTGTCCTATCTTTGTTTAATGTGTCTCTGTTCATTTTGTGCCTGAGCACATGGTTGTGTCTTTGTTTATGTTGGCCGTGTGTTCCCCTTGTACTGCCTCCTCGTTTCTAATCACCACGCCCCCTTGTTTAGTCCTTTTGTTTGTCTAATTGTTCACCTGATCCTTGTGTGCTCTGCTCCCTTTATATTGTGATCATTTCCCTCTGGTCTTTGCTGGTTCGTTTTGTGTGTGCCTTGTGTACATTCTCTTGCTTATACATTTAGTCTTGTGAGAACTCTTTAATCAGTGTATTGCAACTTATTTAGTTCCCTCTTGTTTTCTAGTTTTCACTTGTTCCCATGTGTAGTCTAGTTCTAGTCTTTGTAGTTTAGTTTCTTTGTTATAGAACCTTTTGGGGTTTTTCCCATCTTTTTATTTTCTTTCTAGTTTTCAGCAAGGTTGCTGTTTTCTTTATTTTGGTTTGTAGTTCTAGTTAGTTATTCCTAGCTTTTTCCAATTGTTATCCTTTTGTTTTCAGTTAACTCCAGTTATTTCTAGTATTACTTAGTTTTTTTCCCTTTTTTCAGTTTTCTTTTCTCTCTAGGCATTGGTTTGCAAGTTTACTTTTATCTGTCAAATTCTTGTCTCCCCTGTTTTGTCTTTTGTGTCTGTGTTGGTTCCTGCCCTGCTTCCTGAATCCTCCCTGGTCGCTGGTTCTTCTGACCTGACAGACATTGTGGTTCCTTCAACTGGGTCAGGCCCTTCCTACTGGAGTAGCTACCAGGTCTCCTTTTGCCACAGAGTCTGGGGCCATGTCCTTCTGACCAGCCTGTTCCCCTGTTGTGTGCCCTGCCCTATTGTGGACTGTCTTACTACATCAGCTGTGTTTCACGCTTGTTAATAAACTGTTCCCCCCTGATAATTCTGCATCTGGGTCCTCCCTTGCCAAATCCTGACACCATTGAATCGGTGTTAAAAATTGTTGATTTGTCCATTTTAATTGCACTGAATCAACATCACTTTTGCACCCACAATTATTGTTGAAAAATATTTGAAATTAAACAAAATTTGTTGTGATTAGTGTTTGCTTTAGTTGGGCTCTTGACTCTTTGTGCTTTTTGCTGAATCAATTAGACATCATGAATCAGTGTATAAAGCTCAACAATGGTGACAATCAACAAAATAAAATTTTATGCTGAAATGCATGCTGGGTATCAACATAGTCCAAACTCATTCATGGCGAATTAGTTTGATGATTGTCACCATTGTTGATGTTTGTATTATCAGTGTCTAAATGTCTAAATATTTTGGTATACTTTGCTATATTATCTTTGCATTTGTGAAACAGCATATTTACACCAGGTAAAGAAAAAATCAACTTCTGTCACAATCTCGGTGGGGTCTGAGGCTTTGTTGTCCTGGAGTACATGGCCTTTTGTTTTGACGTCTTGCCATGTGCTCCGCTGTAATCGCTATGTTTACTCCGCTCCACTTGTTATCGCTGTTAGTTTGTTCTCCCTCACCTGCACCCTGTTTTGTCCTCATTATCCTATCTTTAACATGCACTTGTGTTTGCTGTCTTGTGTCAGTACGTAAGCATTGTTTAGAAGCTCAGATCTTCTAGTTGCCTGTCGTGTTTCTGACCAAAGCCATGTTTCGTAAATTTTTTCCAAGTCTAGTCAGTCTGGTGTTCCTGTATTTTTTGTCATCTCTTTTTCCCCGCCTGCTCCTCTAGGACTCTGGGGAGCTCTCCGCCTTGTCTCTCGCTGTCCATAAGCAGCCGTCTTATTTCGAAGTCTTCAAGGCAGCCAAATCCTCTCTGATCACGCTCGGCGCTGCCTCTGGAATTCAGCTGCTATCTATTGCTGGGTCGCCGCCTCCCTTCACCACTGGTTTGGCAGAAGCCCGTTTGACCTCCGTGCTGATCAAGCTGGCTGAGTGCTGGCGGTTTTGCTATCCAACTGATTAGTCTACAGAGTTTTTTTGTGTCAGTTTAATAAACTTTTAAATTTTGATTCACCTTCTGTTGGATCCCGGTCTCGTTTCTGACCATTTCAACATGTTCAGTATTATTTCTTGACTTTATTACAGCTTGACACTCATCACAAAAAAAGTAATCTACTACAACTTAACTTTAAAATATCTCTTTCTTTATTAATGCATAAGTGTTGATATTGAAACACTTTGAAACACAAAAGAAAACAAGGTTTAAGAGCCCAACTAAAGCAAACACTAATCACCATAATGGTGGTTTGTTAATTTTTTACAAAATAAATAAAATCAACATTAATTGCGGCTGCAAAAGTGATATTAATTGAGTGTCATTGACATTGACATCTACTGTTTTAAACATTGATTCAATGGTTTTCACCTGCTCTCTTGCAATCTGAGAAGGCTGTAAGACAGTTCAAAAAGAAATGCTAACTGAGAGGAGTTTGTCAAAGCTGACTAAAAATGACAGAGAATGGATAATTTCAACAAACTTGATATGAACCTGTGATAACTTCTTCGGACATAAAAGGACTTACTAACCTAAATCTTACCTAAACACCCTTAAAACCATCACTTAACATACTTTCAATAATTTTGTATATTTATGCAAATGAGCTCTTCATTTTTTGTTTTCTATATTTTATTCACTGATCATTCCCAACATTAAAAGCTCTTACAGGTGAGGTGAATGCAACTGTGGGGTGTTTGTGTGGTATGCTGTGGTTAGTACTTGCCAAAAGTACTTAATACTTTCTTCCTTGGTGCAAGGAAGGACACTGGTGTCAGGGTCATGAGTGCCCAAGGCTCACTGATGCACGTGGAGCAAAGGATGGTCTGTCTGTTCCGATCACAAAGAAGAGCTACTGTCGCACAAATTGCTGAAAAACATAATTCTGGCCATGAGCGAAAGGAGTCTGTGGAAAGGAGGCCGGTGGTACAAATGATAAGGAGTGCCACCTGCGTGCTACACAGAGTTCCATGAAGGAGCTTGACAGAAGGACTGATGACCATGGAGACAGAGACAGGACTACGTCTGGGACACTTTGATGTTTTGTGTGTCTGGTAGTCAGTTTTAAAATGTACCACCAACCTAAAGAATATTGCAGACCATATACACCCCTCCATAGCCATGACATTCCCTGCCACACTGCACAAATTGTTCAGGAATGGTTTGAGGAACATAACAAAGAGTTCAAGGTATTGCCTTTGCTTCTAGGGTGACACATTACAAGTAACTTAAATTTAAAACAAAATATCAGAGTTACTTTTTCAAATAGGTAATGCAAGTTACTTTGTTTTCCCATTTATTTACTGACTGCTTTCCTGTCCTGTGTTGAGAGCGAGTGGGAGTGAGGTGCAGAGGCACATTGACACTTCCTTCAGGCTGAGGCTTATTAAAATCACTTTTGTTGTGAAAGAGCCTCTACAGTTGCCAAAAAGATCAAGTTTGCATTTTTTGTCATCAAAAACAAATAAGTAAGCCCAGCCCAGGTGATTAAAAGTAATTTAAAATGATATAATGCATTACTTTTCATAAAGAGTTTCCAAGAACACAATTATGGAAGCATATGGGTAGCATTATTCAATTTGGGATGTAATATGCAAAATGACAATGCAATATGTAAAATGGCAATGCATTTCTGTATTTACATTTACATTTTCCAATACATTTGTGCAACGTTTGGTGCAAAATGAAAATGAAAATTAAATTACATAATTTTCATTTGCCATTTACTACACCAGTTTTAATATGTAAAATGAATATTAATTTTAACGCTTTATAAGTTGCAAAATTAAAATGAAAATGTATTACAGAAATGATTAGATATGTCTAACATGTTAAAGCAAAAACTGTGGCAAAATGATCATTTAAATTCTATTTTTCTTAATTGCATTAACACTCACAGTCAAGACACTTACGATTGCATTTTCATTCGGTGTCCCGCAATGAATGTAGCAAAATTCAATGTGCACATTGAAAATGCATTCCGAGCCGATCACGTGTCCCCGCCCTCGCGCCACGTCAATCATTGTGTGAACAAGGCGGGGCTTGCAGAAGGTCAGAGACTCAAGTCTCAAGAAGAGGATTCAATCAAGTGAGACAACATGGACAAGACAGTTGGTCCATGTATGTTTTGATCATTTCGGTTTATGGCTTCAATATTTCATTCGGACTTGTGGGCGGAGCTGAAACGCTGCTTTCATCTGATTGGTCGAATCGGATCGGTTTTCATCTGACAGCCTTCAGCTGAAATGTCTGAAACTACACTCACTGTTAATTAGCATAATATTTGAATCAGATGTAGCTGGGCACATAATTCGTGCTGCTGAGACCTGCAAATTATTTCTAGGTTGTAGTATTGTATGAATATTGTCCCACTGATAAAAACAGTGCAAATAGTTCTGTCCCTTTGGATAACAGTAAAGTGGAAATAAATATAGTTACATTTATGAAATAAAATTAAATAGGATTTTTTGGGAAGGTAAGTCTGGCCAGTTATACAAGCAACACGAGTCGGACGAGTCTAAAGATATGAGCTGAATTGGGTGAAACATTAAAGTTCTAGTCTGTGTCAATTACTCTCATAATAAATAATAATAATAATGTTAACTGTATTTTTCGGTATAAGTTGCATCAGTCCAAAAATACGTCATGACGAGGAAAACAACATATCGTCATGACGTATTTTTGACTTATATAATATAAGTCGCACTGGACTATATGTCACATTTATTCAAGACCAAGAGAAAACATTACCGTCTACAGCCGCGAGAGGGCGCTCTGGGGTAGGCTACAGGAGCACTGAGCAGCATAGAGCTAATTTTACTATTTTTATTTAGAACTGTAACTATATTCATTTTTACAATTATTTATTAATGTCACACACACACACACACACACACACACACACACACACACATACCTAGTGCCTTATGACTTAAAATATGAGAGTGGTAAATGTTACAGACATGGAACTGTTCAGTCTATTATTGATTTTAATTTCCACTTCACTGTTATCCAAAGGGACAGAACTATTTGCACTGTATTTATCAGTGGGACAATATTCATACAATACTACAACCTAGAAATAATTTGCAGGTCTCAGCAGCACGAATTATGTGCCCAGCTACATCTGATTCAAATATTATGCTAATTAACAGTGAGTGTAGTTTCAGACATTTCAGCTGAAGGCTGTCAGATGAAAACCGATCCGATTCGACCAATCAGATGAAAGCAGCGTTTCAGCTCCGCCCACAAGTCCGAATGAAATATTGAAGCCATAAACCGAAATGATCAAAACATACACGGACCAACTGTCTTGTCTATGTTGTCTCACTTGATTGAATCCTCTTCTTGAGACTTGAGTCTCTGACCTTCTGTAAGCCCCGCCTTGTTCACACAATGATTGACGTGGCGCGAGGGTGGGGACACGTGATCGGCTCGGAATGCATTTTCAATGTGCACATTGAGTTTTGCTACATTCATTGCGGGACACCGAATGAAAATGCAATCGTAAGTGTCTTGACTGTGAGTGTTAATGCAATTAAGAAAAATAGCATTTAAATGATCATTTTGCCACAGTTTTTGCTTTAACATGTTAGACATATCTAATCATTTCTGTAATACATTTTCATTTTCATTTTGCAACTTATAAAGCGTTAAAATTAATATTCATTTTACATATTAAAACTGGTGTAGTAAATGGCAAATGAAAATTATGTAATTTAATTTTCATTTTAATTTTGCACCAAACGTTGCACAAATGTATTGGAAAATGTAAATGTAAATACAGAAATGCATTGCCATTTTACATATTGCATTGTCATTTTGCATATTACATCCCAAATTGAATAATGCTACCCATATGCTTCCATACACAATTAGTTACTTTTTATGGAGTTAATGCAATACTATAATGCATTACTTTTAAAAGTGACTTTCCCCATTCACCTTTTTCTGTTTTACCAACATGTAAGATTTCATTAGACAGTTATTTGAGGAAACTCCTCAACCTGTGACCAGTATCTCTTTAAGCCCAGTTTATTGTAGTGCCTTAATTTCGGCTTTCAAAAGAAAAATGGGATGCTTTTTTTCTTCTTTCAGGTGTCTAAATGAATTCCTGCTATCTGCTCTGAAGAATTGGGCATACATATCTATGACAAGAATTCAGAAATGCATAGGAATTACCATGACATAAGCTTCACAGACATGAGATCGATTGATAGACAGACGGAGAAAGAGAGAAAGGGAGGGGAGAGCTATTTGAAGTGTACATGAATGGTTTTTTGATGGATAGTGTTTGTACACAGACACTGAGCTGTCCTTGCCAATGCTGTGAATGCGTGACACAGAGCTTAGAGGGTGATAAGGGCTGAGGGAGAGGATGGTGTGGAAAGAGATAAGCTTACCGAGAGCGAGCGAGAGAGAGGGAGGGAATGAAACGGGTAGCTGAGAGCAGATATTGGGCTGTGGGTGCCCTGATTTTGCATTAGGTATGGCAGGCTTTAGCCCTTTGCTCCAAATGGCTGAGAATGATAGCAAGGTTTTCTGAGCTACAGAAGCATGATCCATTGAAAAGATTTTATTTGCAACACTTCCTTTATATGAATTCCCACATTACAGTTTTTAAGGGAAACACAATGTTTTACACAAGTTGCAACCTGGTCTGGTTGTATTGTGGTACTACATTTTTGGAAATAAAATGTGAATAATTAATTTTATATTTTATATATATAATTATTTTTTTTTTAGTATCTCCTGGTTGGTACCTTAAAGCAAAGGCGAGGTCTTCTTCGTGAAAATCCAGCCCACTAGATATACTACATTTATCAATGTAGTGAAATGTCACCTTTCTCATGAAATTCTTTAACTACTCTCTTTCACGGGCTGTTTTATATAATTCCTGGCAGTGACCCAAAGGCCAAAGCTCATTAAATATTTATACTCTATTCTATCTATCTGACTTATGTATGCATGAATGTATAAATCCTACTTGTGTACGTGGACTGAATGGAAGCCTTTTCCATCAACAAACTCCTAATTTTCTGCTCATTAATAGTTATTAAGTTAGTTGCTAAGTTTTGGAACTGGGACGTGTTAATGGATCTTGAACCTGGTCATACAAAATAAGGCATCAAAACCTAGTAAAGTCCTTAAATTCCCATCTGAAATTTTAGCACGTTAAAAAATAAATACAACCTTCAAGTTGTGTCAAACATGTTTACACACTGCCTCCAAAACTTACGTTCAACATAAAAAAAAGAAGATTTTTGGAGTTTTTGCATTCATAGCAAGCATTTTGATAGGAAAGAATGACAAATACGAGAAGAAAAATGCATATGAAAATTTTGGAGTGTGCAATGACTTAAGTAATATTACGTAGCCAATACGCATGTAATCAACAAGAAAATAAACAACTAGTTATTAGTAAGAACTTGACCTTAATGTTTTACAGAATTTCAATTTTGCTAAGTCTTTGCTCATAGGGGCTTGCACAATTCGTATGAATTCGTACGATTGACCTACACCTAACCCAGCCCCTAAACCTACCCATCACAGACATCTAGACAAATCATACCATATGAAATAAGTGAGGTCATATGAATTAGCCACCTCATAAAATATGTACGAACTGGTTCTGAGGTAACATTGGCAGAATAATTTTTGCGTAGTCAATCAAAGTCAACAAGGTCCAAAACAACAAAACATGGTATCCCACTGATAAAAAAAAAAAAAAACCTCTGTGTTCCACAGATGTACGACTATTCCTTTAAATGCTGGCGTATTAGGTGAAAGTAGACCACACACACACACACACACACACACACACACCAGGTCTGGGGTTTCTGAGAGAACATGGCATAATTATTAATCAAAGACACCTCTGCACTAACCTGACTGCCCTGAGGCTCCATTAGATATTCAGGATCACTTCTCTGCTCACCTGTCACCAGCAGCACCTGTTCTTTCAGCTGAATCTTCATCAGTATTCCTCTCACTCACCTCGCTCTCCTCCTGTCTCGGGCCCCAGATGAGCTGTTGCTAAAAAAAAGTGATTGGATCTACCTTGTTTACTGCCATCTTCATGGTTCTTTAAAGGGCAGATTTGTATCGAATCTAATCTCCATCTAATATCCCTTCTCTGATATAAAGTCATATAACTCAAGCACTTAAAAGGCCCTAAAGGGTGGCATATTGCTCCATCCAAGTCAAAATGACTTCCTCGTTGGCGCCCTTGATTGGCCGCCCCTTAGTCCCTGGTGTGAAATGTCTAATTCGTCCACCTGCTGGATCATCCCAAATTATACTATTCACATTGTTAGAATGGAAAACTGTAGCTTCTGATTGTCCCTATACAGCAGGTGTGCAATTGATTTGAGCAAGTCGTTGAAGGTCATGCATAAACGTTCTACCTCGCTTCTGTTTTCATTAAGTGTCGTCGTGTTTCCTCTTCACGTCAATGCATTTACCGCGTGTCGAAGATGAAGCTTGTCGTTAAGGGCTCTCTAGGGCTGTTTCGACAGTTCCCCAGCTTGCTTGCATTCCCCCCATGTTTCCTTTCCCAGATTTTCCCATATCCATTCATGACAGGTGTAGATGGGGTGGGAGGGGAGCTTTTTGGAATGCCGCTCAGGTTTTCAATTGGCATTTTAAAGTCTGCGTCTGACTCACCAAGACGGCTGAGTGTCTCTGCAATTCTTCTGGAAAGCGGGAGCTGAATAAGGCTACGGACCGGAATCTGCAGTGAGAGGGAGGAGAGGATGATGGATGGCGGCTGTTAGATACAGTAATTGTGCTCAGGTAATTGCCCCTCCCTCGCCATAATACCTCTGAAACCTTCTCCATTTCCACAGCAGGAGAAACTATCAGCAATGCATTTCGCAGGCTGAGCAGGGTTCTTATGCTAGCTGCGAGGAGACAACTATTTAGTTTGCCTAGAGACTTTGACGGTGCCTGACTGGTTTGCAGCCATAGACATTGATAGCATTACTAAGTGCCAGTAGAGTCGAACAGAGCTAAACAGAACTGTTTTTGTAATTAAGTGTAATCATAACATACTCATTAATAATGTTGTAATTAGCATTGCAGTTATGTATAATATCTGCTGCTCATGGAGATGCAACTTGCACACCCTTATTTAATTTAAATGGGATTATTCAAGGATTATGTGTGTTTATTGCATATTATGAATGCATTTCTGTAAAAGCTTATATCAGACTTTGTTCGAATCAAGATCAGGCACTTAATTAAAATAAATAAATAAATAAATAATAATAATTTTATATATATATATATATATATATATATATATATATATATATATATATATAATAAAAAATTCAACGGTGATAAAGATGACAATTGATAAAGCGCTAAAGTGATTAAGCATACTAATTTAAATCATTTTGATGATTTTTTTTATACAATCTATTTTATTTTTATTATTATTTTGTGCATTTATTTATTTTCATTTAAATCAAACTGGCTAACATTTTTTAGAGTAAAACAAGTCAACTTACATTACAACACAACACACAATTAATCAGATCCATTGCTAATACTTCAGTGACTACGTTTACATGCAGCCAATAACCCGGTCGCGCACGGCCATGTACATCCTGGTTTTTAAAAACCGTGATAATATACCTGGGGTACCCCTTTTCTAACCCGAATATTTGGTCTTGTAGACGCATTTTGGCATATCCCCATCAAAATGTGTGTGTTTGCGCATGTTTTATTCACAAGGAATCTTGGTCTTTCGAGTCTTTGGATACAGGAAGAAGAATCGGAAATGACGCATATTGCGTCTTACGTCCAGACGCTAACCGTGCGTCGCTGTTTACATCGGGATATTGGCGACTGATTACACATTCCATGTATACAGGAGTAACTCTCTCTGCTCACGCATGTAAACGGGTTATCCCAAATGTTTCAGAAACCCAAATAGTGACCTTAACCCGACCATAACCCGAATTTTAACAGCTTGTAAACGTAGTCAATGTGTATTCTGGTGGTTTCCCTACAAAATCTGTGATTCAAGTTTGGCTTGAAGGAATATCATAAAGGATGGAAAGTGGTAATCAGATTAAAACTATATAATACAATATTTGGTTTGAAACTTTAGTTTCACTAAGCTAATACTAAAGAATAACCTTGTAAATAAGGATTCTGAACATTATACACAAAAGAGTATGTCCACAAAGAGATACACGGTGCGTGTGACTGATAACTGTCCCGTAAGGTTATATTAACTGTTTAAATCCTAAAATGCAGGTGTCAATCATCCACTCAAGTAGTGGAATGATTAAAAAAATCCCCATGTTCACTTTATATCTAAAAAAACACAATATTTAAATTAAGCCCCTTTCACACTGCACGTCGGACCAGCAATTTTTAGGGAACATTGCCGGGTCGCCTTCTGTGTGAAAGCAACCACGTCCTGGGATTGATTACCGCATTGAACCCGGGTCGGGGACCTAGTAACATTGCGGGGTTTGACCTGGGACGAGCGCTGTGTGAAAAAAAGCCAGATCTAATTCCGTGTCGAAGTGATGACGCACGTTATCGCGCGACTCTTTTACCGGCTGTTTTGAAGGAAGATCAACGTTTCCATGTGCAAACTGTAATGAAGCAGAAATCAGTTAGTTCCTCACTTTCCACGGTGACGCAGAAATCTATCCCTTGCTTCAGTGAAAGTATAACGTGCCTAGCGTTTTCGACTCGTACATTACACGTCACGCGCTGATGTCACGTGTCGTTACGGGATCTTCAAGGGTTGTGTGTGAAAGCACGCACATATACCGGGTCATCACTGGCAGTGTGAAAGTGCAAAATCTAGCGACCCAGGAACAATTGCAGGAACACTTTACCTGTGTATTTGCCGGAATGGCAGTGTGAAAGGGGCTTTAGAAGCACAATTGTTAGTGATCTAACATTTGAACATAAACTTTTGCTTAACTTTCATTTTTAGTCACGGTGCCAGTCTGTTTAACCTTCTTCAAACAAAGCGTCAACGTAACCAACTGCTTCCTCACCTTGTAACACACAGTAGTGGTATTTTGTTCCATAGTGAATCAATATTTTGAAGGAATCGTTTGAACAAGCATGCAATATGATTATAAACAGATTATTTAATATGTAGCATTGAAAGAATGACTCAGGAAATATGAATAACAATTATTCGTTTATTTTAATCCTAAGCATAACCTGGTCATACAGCACAATGCGGATTTTCTAGCCGCTCATATTTATTGACCTAGAAAGAAAGCCTGGAATGATGTCATGCTGTTTGCTGTAAACAGTTTTTTAAGGCCACTTCATAGCGCTGTCCAATCTCACCCCGCAAGACCTGGAGATAAAGCAGGCCAATGTCATCCTTCAGCACTGTTTCTCTCTCACACTACTCAAGTGATCTCATCAGGACCTCCACGCATCCCGACCGCTAGACATCACTCTTCCTGGCCTTGTTGCTGTTTTCCTTTTAGTGAGATAAGTGTGAAGCTTCATGAGCTGATTTTGGTGTTCTTTTTACGATAACATCCTGAATAAATGATTGCTTATTTTACGCAGGGCTTACTGGTATGACGAAATACGTAAAGTATACTTTTCAGCAATGCGTCAGCAAGAGGACGTTTTGATTTGAGAAGCTGTGAGTGGCACAATACATCACATTACTCATTTTGAGCTGAAAATGAACGTTTTAGTGATTTGTTAACAAGATTAGCTTCAACCGGATCATTGAATCAGTGAGTCGTTAACCACTACACCTGGCCAAACCACTCACGTGAAACCAATCTACTGGTTCAGAAAAAATCAGGTCATTGTAAAGAATCGACTCATGAATCTTTTACGGGACATTCATAAGAGGTGTCAGCATTGACGCTTGATGAAGGGCATTTGAACGCGATTGGCTAGCATTTGCACTACAAGGGTATTTGCATAACGCGATCTGATTGGCTGACTCCTGTATTGGCTCTTGAAAAGTTTAAAGTTTTTCAACTTCTGCCACAAGCAATGCCTCTGGCTTGATGCAGCGGATCCACAATTCAGTTTGTTAACGCATGATGCCATTCATTCAAAGTAAACACTGCCCTCATCCTTTGTTTTATTTAAAGCACAATCTCCAATAGTTTTTTTTTTTTTTTTTGCATAAGCTTGAATTCCTGTGGTTTAATCTGCTTGGCTGTCTCAGTATCCTTTCTGTTTGACATCAGTGTGGCACCATTAGCCCGAGCAAGAGGAGTAAATTACAACAGCTCGCTGTCAGCAAGTGTCAGACCGCTTGGATCCACCACTGTTTATTGATTCAATCATGGCATTATTAACGGTGGGTGGAAAAGGTGCCCAGGGTGCGTTTCTTACAACCGAGCTCGATTTCGTTAGCAGTGGCATATCGTAGCTCTTGGAGTGATCCATTTACCACAGCTCTCCAGACTAACGCACCCATGGGGCAAACAAACACAGACAATCGTTCACCGAGTCGCAGAGTTTCGTCACTTCACCACGAAGCCGCGCAAACTCAGAAACGCTCGACTCCTGAGGTCGATTGAAAAGCTGTCTACAATCCATTGTCTCCATTCGTCGCTTTCAGACAGTCTCAAATTGCATTTCGAAGTTACCCAACCATCCTCTCCTCTGAGCTATTCTTCATCAGTCTATTTCAGCTGTGTTTTCCAGTATATATTGGGCATTTCTCAACACTGAAAGCAAAGAAGAAAATCTGCTCTCTGAAACATATTGATTTGAATGTCAGTCTAGTGTGTGAAAACTGAAAGGATAGTTCAAACAAAAGTGAAAATCCTGTCATCATTTACTCAA